>NW_021427861.1:21168-66993 GCF_001605985.2 Dendrobium catenatum
AAAAGTAATGAAACTAAAAAATGAAATCTAATTTTATATTTATAAATAAATATAAATTAAATAACATTTCAATTAAAAAATTATAAATTAATTGATTTGATTGAATCAACTTTAGAATTTCATTGTAATTTGATAACATACTTTAGAGTGTACAATTGAATTAAAAAAATGAATATAATTCTAGCATATATGATTATTTTAAAATAATTATAATTTTGTTTGGGCTGGGATTAAAAATATTGTTAGGTAAACTTTGAGCGTGATCTATTATTTTGCATTTATAAAATTAAAAATTCTAAGGACTCTCTAACACAATTAATTTGTTCTAAAACATCTTTTGAGTTTTCCTGATCATCTTCTGAATTCCTTAATCATTAGATCATTTACTTGATTGCTTTGAGATCAAAAATCCATTCAATCACCACTTTTGAAATCACTTAGTAGAAATAATTAGAACTTCAAATATATGTTTGTTATCATCAAAATAAGCTTATACACAATATGGTCTCATTGGGTCAACTGTTTCATATCATTGTGCTTTTTAGTTGATTCCTTAATGATAAGAATAGGCTTTGGAACACCATATAAATAATTGTGATGCTGAAGTTGAATATAGTTTACCATCATCATTGAAGACTGAATAATGTATGTTAGCTAATCAAGTTGAATAGAGGGAAGACAAAATGTTCACAAACATAACTGGAAGTTGATTACGCTTCACCCATATTAAAAGCGCTCCTTTAGAAAGTGACTTGCTACTCCTTAACTCTTGTTTGGATACCCTCCCTGTGTTCCTTTCTAGTTATTATCAGGCGAAAAAAGATATTACAGAAAGAGATCTTTTGTAGAGAGAAAAGTAGTATGCTTGACTCTCCTTGCAACTCTAAAATGGCTTCTCTTTGCATCACAATATATAATACCCAAACTTTTGTCAAAGGTAAGTATGTATATTTCTCAATAAAATCATTTGCTATTTTCTTCCACATATGAAAAATGTCAAAGTTAATTTCATTAAATCCTAGTTTTAATTTCAAGCATTTTGGTATATATATATATATAACATTAAAAAAAATATATTTTCTCCCCTTAGCTTTGCATGCAAGGGACAGATTAAATAGAGCAGGAATCATGTGGCTAGTATTGGTGGGAAAGACTTAGTGGAGATAAAGTTTATTAAATTCCACTAAGTGGGAAGGGAAATGCCTTAGTTAACTTCAGTACATTTTATCCTTTCGTCATTTTTTTCTAGAGGCCAAAGTATTCTGCGAAGTAGGGGGTAGGCAGGGAGCAAGCTGTGCGGCTGTTTGCTTAAAACAGGTATGAATAATTTCTGTTGAGGGAAAGGGAAGGGTTTATACTGATTTATGATGTCGTTTGCTGAAAACAACAGTTGTTATGCTATTGTTTGATGACCACAACAGTTGAAATACTGTTGTTTCCTGAAAACAACATTTGAAATCAACAAGGTAAGAAGAGAGAAAAATTTAGGGAGAAGTTGTTATGCTATAATTGCTGAAATTTTTTAATGTAGCTTAATTTAGGTGGCTGAAATCAATTGATGTTGGTAGAGTTCAGAAAATAGTACAAAAAAAAAAGAAATGAAAAGGAAGTAAAGAAAATAGAGAGGGAACTTTGGGGAGAGAAAAAGAATTTGGGTTGAATGAGGAACTTGATTGAGGTAAATTTGTAAGATGTTATATTGCCTATTTTATTTGTATTTGAATGCATATATAGGAATGAAGAAATTTATGATATAGGTTGTATACAAAAGAAAAAGGAATCGGGATACTCTAACATAACCAATTTCTAGTAAGGTGAGATAGAAAATAATTAAATTTTATACATTTGCAAATTCATATTTGTTATGTTTATAATAGCATTCTTTCAATTTATTACACTTTATTTATGTAGTACTTACATTAGAATTGTATGATTATGAAAATTGACATGAAAATGAAAGAGTAGAACAGTAAAATAAGTCAAATATGGGGGATAGGCACGCACAAGTAAATACGAAATACCTAACGAGATAAGCTTACTCTCTCGAAATTCTAATAATTGCGAATTTGGACCCAACCTTGAATGAGAGAGCAACTTCAATTCTAAAAGTTGAGAATTCATGTCTAACATTGAATTGGAAAGCTGAAAGAATGCAAATGCCTATAACCATCATATGAATTGTATAAATGTATTGAACAATAAACAAGATAGATAGCAATGTATTTCTAAATTAATTGTTAATAATATAATTATTATTTCTTATACATTGCTTGTATATGTCATTGAATCCTAGCTCATTAGCAATAGTTGTATTGCGGGAAAGGTGAAGGAGCCTATAAGGCATTAGACAAAAAGGTGTGGCTGTCCTTTTTGGTGTACATACATTTTAGGTGTATATAGAGGTCCAAGTGGAGGATGCACAGAGACATTTGGGGTATATAAATAAATTTTTAAAAAAGTAGTAAAACTATGTATTTCTTTTAATTATATTCGAAGTTTAATTGAGATATATTATATGATTCCTATTGTTAAGTATAAAGCTTGATATATTAGGAGAGTTTAAATAGAGTATTTTTTACTCATCTGATTATGAGAAAAACAGTTCAAAAGTTTTTCCTTCTCTGTTATACTCCAGGTTGATTGTAAGGGGGTCAAAATAGGGCGTGACATAATAACACCCAGATATTCTTCTCCTACCCTTAGGCTTTGATAGGCGGAAAGGGTATCGAGAGAGAAAGATGGTAAGGGATGATTAGAATGATAGGGCCCAAGGTGGACAAAATTTGCATAAGAACTACAAATTATAGAAAACAAAACCCTAGGATAAGTATGATAATTGATAAGAGCTATCCTCTAATGATGCATGAAACAAAGCTTTATCTTGTAGGACAAGCCCCTTATCATGAAAGTAATTTCTACTTATCTGGATAAATATCCCCAAGTCCAAAAAATCCTAACTATGTTGAAAAGATCCCACCTAAATAGAAATATTTCTCTCTTGAACTTCCTTTGGTTATTGCTTGAAGGTTGAAGCAACTGTGAGATTTAAATTCAAGCTCTCCCTGAATTTACATTGAATTTGATTTAAAGTCTAGTTCTTGTATAGCCTCCACGTAATTATGTATGCACCTAATGTGAATACCTAGATTTTACTTAGCATTAAATTTGGGCATGATGTGGCTAAACCTAAAATTAATCCAATGTTAGTGTGTACCCTTCTCATCCATCTAAATTCTAGCCAAGATGAAAAAATAAAATCTCATCCACTCATTTAGTTTGTTTTGCTGATTAACAAAATAAAAATTGCACGAAAGTGTTTCTTTGATCAACTAAATTGTTAAATAACTAGTTGAACATATCTACTAGCTATTTGACTGTCATTTGAAGAATATCCCATAAATTAGCGCCTCATAAATTTGTAAGCAGGCAAAGCATTTATTCTATGTAGTTAATAAAGTATAATATCTCATTAATCATCTTACAAAATAATTAGCAATATTTCATAGCTAGTTACCTATAATTACCACTTGATCGACTGAATAAGTATTAAAGCACTGAAGTTGCCAGTAAATCAAATACTTTACACGGTTAACTCAACTCAAATGACTACTGCTACTGATAATCCAGATTAACATGTCAAACAAGAACTCAACTAGATATAAACTCCGTTACATACCAAACAGAAATCAATCTAATACTCAACTTAATGCCACCTGATTAAATAATCCTTTTGGATGAATAGTTATACTTCTACTACCACGCAGCCCTTCAAATCCCACTCATTGGCACATAACAAAAAAAAAGATTCATATAAGTCCTCAAGGAAAGCAAACAGATTTATAAAGTTTGAATAAGAGATGGGAAAAGGAAAGGCCAGGAGGGTACCCGTTCAATAAACGGCTGACGGACTTGGAGAACTCTCGCGGAATCTGAATGGCAAGAAGATTGAGTTTTACATCGAACTTGCTCTCATCCAAAATCACGCGCTCCTCCATTATGTCCACGAAATGGAAAGCGGCACAAGTTCTATGAAACTCCTTCCTTCTTCTTGCCGGGCAGTCAGACGCTTCTCGGAATGGCCGAAAGAGACGAATGCCCAATTGCCCTAGTAGAGTTTCGGTTTTTGTGGGCCGATTTTGGCGATCAGGTTCAGAACGGGCTGGGCCGAGTATTTCGCTTCAAATATTCAGGAATGAATATTTATAAAATATTCAGCAAATATTTACAAAATACTCATTATCATTTACAACTAAATATTTATTTAATATTTATTGAGTATTTACAAATACACAATAAATTCAGACAGTTCTCCCCGTCTGGACTCCAAATGTAATAATTTCTCCTGCGCGAGAGCCATCAGCTGTGCACAGGGCTTAATATTTTTTTTATATTGACCAATTAAGACAAACTCATACATGCATCATATATATAAGATTTGAACTCAATACCTCTTAATTAATAGTCAACGCTTCCAACTAACAGATCAAGAATAATTGCATAGATAGGAGCTTAGTAGTTACGCCTCTAGGGCCGATTTTGACGATCGGGTTCAGAACGAGCTTCGCTTCAAATATTCAGGAAATACTCATAAAATATTCAATGAATATTAATAAAATATCCAGTAAATATTTACAAAATAGTGAAATACTGATTATTATTTACAACTAAATATGTGTTAAATATTTATTGAATATTTACAAATATACAATAAATCCGGACAATTTTCCCCATCTGGACTCCAAATATAATAATTTCTCCTGCGCGAGAGCCGTCAGCCGTGCACGGGGCTTAGTATTTTTTATTATTTTATAAAATAAATAAGAAAATAAATAATCTTCTTAGAGGGTCGCTTTTGAACTTAATTCCACATATAATGGTTGAACTTTATGAACAAAATAGATGTTCGATCATTATTCTAATAAGCATAAATCACTAAATATGGTATTTAAAGGTTGCTTGTTTTCAAACATAGGTTTCTCTTATAACATCCTTTCTATTATAAATATAGATTGATGACTACATTCAAATATATCTACCAAAAAATACGAACACTAACATATATACGTTTGAAAGAGCTTTCTATAAAGCTTTATGAAAAGTAGATTATCACCTAAAGATGAAGAAAGATGTTGACATTAATAGATGTTTAAGCACCTATCACCTTTGTGTTGTTGCAATGTCAGTAAATATTATGCCTTCTATTATCATTTCAAGAATAATTTCGTTCATTCAAAAGCAACCTTCAAGCATATTTCCCAAATAAAACAAAAATTAGAGATTTATGACTAATTATTTGTAATATGAGGCATATAAAGTCAACATTTTTTATTTTTAAGATAATTGTGCTTTATAAATTTAGAGTGAATTTATTTATTTATTTATTAAAATTTCATTTATTATTCACTTGGTTGTAAAATGAATGTTTTTTTTTTTTCTAGAGTAGTACAAGATAAATACACAATGGGGAGAGGAAGGTCAAGAGATAGAACTTTAGGGTATAGGGTTTAGTTCATGCTAGGGAGAGAGATGAAACTCCCAACTTTGAAAATACTCAACTTTAAGACTTCATGCCATTTTCTTAGGGAAAATATTATATATATGTGGTATGGAACCTAGGCTATCACTAAAGGTCTAAGACATGCCATGATAATCCATTAGATTGCATATTCTGATAAGATAAGGTAGTTAACCTAGGGATCTGAAAGCCAAGCAAAGGTAGGATCGTTAATCCTCATAAGACTAATTATAAAAGATTGAGATCAAGAGCCATTCGTGATTTAGCTAGGAGGAGAATCAACAGTAGATTTATCTAAGATGATAAAATCACCTGATATAATAAAAGGTCATATAGGACTCACTAGAATGAGATATCAAAGGTTATGGAGTAGATTAACGCTTACCTATGATTTATCTAAGTTAGCTAAGAAAAGATAGGTTTACCTAGAATAACATGATGATTCAGAATTTATCTTGAATGAAAAAATGGTCTTAAGATTTTCTTTGAGTGACTAAGACCATGTAAAGCTAGTTGAGATCTTCTAGGATTTATCTAAGATTTTAAATCTATTGAGCTAAAATGACTTGGGGCTAACATAGAGTTGGCTCAAGTAGTATAATATTATCTAGAATACTAGGTTTTCTTGGATTATGTAAGATCATTTAGAGTTTATATCGAGCATCAAAGTTCATTAGAACCAACCAAGATGCACAATGTTTGATTAGGGCCACCAATATTACGTTTATAATTCATTAAATTTCCATTAGACCAATTATGTTTTAATTGATTCTAAGTCACGTGAGATTGGTCATAGATGTTAATATAAATCTAAGTCATTTTCAAAAATTTTGATAAATTTTTATTTAGAATTATTTAAATCGTTAGTAAAATTATAAACCTAGAAAGCAGAAATAAATTTAAAAATATTTTTAGTAGATTATATTTGATTTTAAAATATTTGCAGCATATTTTATCTTTTTTTTAAAAAAAATTTTCTATGGAGAGTAATGATTTTTTTAAGGTTAAATGATTTATTAAAACCCTTTAAATAAATTATAGTTGATTGCACAGCATGCTTACACGTGACAATAATCCATTGGATGTGTTCTCCTGTGCAAAGACCCACAGGAACGGTGCAAGCTTGATTAGGTTAGACCTGGAACTTCAGGAATAAAGAAACGAATATGATCAAAGTCGACTCGTTAACGAGCTCGCGAGTTGAGCTTATCGAGTTTCCAATTTGAGTTTGATCTCAAGCCTATAATCGAGCTCATTTACTAAACCAGCTCGAGTTAGAGCTCAGTCCGACTTGACTCATTAGCTTGTCAAGCTACTTGATTTTAAAATATATTTTTAACCATTTTTAATATACCGTTTTCTTAAGAAGTTTTTAAGATAAAAAAAAATCTGAGCTTCATAAACGAGTCGAGTTTGAGCTTTTTAATCGAGCCAAGTTTGAGCCTGATTTTTATAAAGCGAGTCGAGTTCGAGCTCATTAAACGAGCTTGAGCTCAAACTCAAGCTCAGCTCGATAATGTCACTACTCAACTCGACTCGCCTCGTCTCATTTACACTCCTAGCCATCACACAAACTATGAAACCAGATAATCAAATATGATTATAAGAAAATTAACAAGCTAATATGAAAAATAGGTTTAAATTCATTTTCTGGTCTTAGGGTATTATAGAGTGGTATCACAACAACGGTTGAGAGGAAATCAATACCAGAGCTGTAGGAAATGATTTGTAAAGTAAAAGATATTAGGTAGTTAATGTTTATTTCTATAAGATTAATTGTAAGTCATTAAGGTCGTTATTGAATACCTTTTTGTTTTGAATAATTTGAAGCGTTGTTGTGAATGGACTCTCAAGATCCTAAAATAGCATATGGGCAGAATTCTAGAGCTGTTACAATCTATAGTACAAAAGAAGTTGTAGCATTAGATTCAATTATGTAGTTTGCTAGGCTAGTATCACAGTTGATGGGAGAAGCCAAAGCAAAATGTTAGTTGTGAAAGGGAGATGAGATAGACCGTCATTTGCAGCAATTTTTTAGACTGAAACCTCCCCGATTTCAAAGAGCCATAGATCCTTAGACTGTAGAGGATTGGTTGTTGAGGTTGGAGAAATTATTTGATAGTATGTAATATCTTAAAAGTAGGATGGTGCCCTTAGCAGTATTCCTTCTGGATGGAGAAGCCGAGCGCTAGTGGGTAGGTCAACAAAGTGAGAAATTTCAAAGAAGAGCGAATACAAAGATTTCTTGGAAAGAGTTCATGGAGACAGATTGGTATGTCCCGTTATCTATAAGGCAGCAGATGTAAGAGAAGTTCTAACCCCACTTGCTAAAAACGGGTGTGAGAGATAATGCGATAATGTTATATTTTGATTCTTACCCCACTTACTAGATGGAGGTGTATGAGATTAAAGAAAGACATAAAAAAATGGAGTTATAAGCAGACATTAAGACGTGTATTTTAATCATTTTCTTGCATATGTTATTATATCTATAAATTAAGCATAAGTAATAATTCTGAACCGAATGTTAATAATTAGTGAAATTTAAGAACAAGTGAAACTTCAATAGCAAATGTTATGTGATAACAACATACACTTAATTCTCCAGGGCATCACACCAGAAGGGCCAAAAATGCTAAAGAAAAAATTTTGCTTATTCTGTTCATTGTCTGAGGAATGAAACATACACTGATAGATATGCCAAAAATATGTTGCAGATAGAAAGAAAAAATTATAATCTGCAGTTTATATTCCTCCCTTGCAACATGAGAATCTTGACCCTGCGGTGAAGCGACAAACATATATTAACATGAAGAAAAAATAATAGCAAGCAGAATCTCTTATACAATCCAGAACTTTGAAGCAGATTTAGAAAGGACCATTATTTATTAGAACATACATATATGCAGCACTTTCATGGCTACTACGGAAAGGATCATCATTAAGCATTTAGGTTCACAAATTTGTTCGGTAATCAGATTGAGGTTTCATTTGAGACGATTTTTTTATTGCTTCTTAAAACAGCTTTTTAATTTAAAAATTAAAATTTTTATACTAAAAAGATGATTGAAAAAACAGTAAGAAAGCCATCCCAAACAAAGTCTGAATCATCAATATGTTCACAAAAGAAATATATTTTTAGTGAATTTTGAAACAAGATTAAGAATAAGTGTTTGTGGCAGGAAAAGGAACTTCAATGGAAGATTTGCAATTTAACGCATCTCAACTACTTTCTTGTCATTTAATGGTACTCAATAACGACACCAGAACTTGAAACAGTGCATTTCTAATCATAACATGCAAACACATTGCAATGAAGGCAAACCTAAATTCTACTTTCACCACCATTAAAAGTTTATTATTGCATCAATAATGATTTTCCTGACAATAATATCTGACAAGTGTTTGATTAAAGAAATAACATCTCATCAATAATTATTTTACATTACTCAGTAACCTCTAAGGGAACTGTAATTTCAATGGCTCAAGTAAAATGACAAAAGCAAAATAAAGTAACATATGATTACTTGCTATTTAAAAGAAAATTCTCAAATGCTTAATTAGTTTTTGACCAAGCCAAACATTGCTAATATTGTGAAAAACTAAATTCTTACTCTTTAATCAAAATAAGGAAAGTTTTTTTATCGGATGCAGTGGAAGATGGTAAGAGGAATAGAAGAAAGGAAGAAAAACCTTTGTAGCACGTAGCAAGTTGCAGCACCGGTGACAGCTTTGAGTTCAGCTTGCTCTGTTCAGCATCTTTGAAACCCCACACCTTTCCTCATTAGACGCAAAAACCTCTACTACATGCATTCCAGTTCCTTTTGCATAAAATAGGATATGATTGTAATTTTCTTTATGCATTTTTTCTACAGCAGAACATGAATCACCTTCATGAGATTAGAATCCATTAAATCAAAAGAGGAAGAAAAGGAACAAAAATAAAGAATGGAGGATGATGGAACTATAAAAAATGAATTTGCCTTGGCTCTCTTTGTTGCACTTAACTTTCATAGGCACCAATGAAAAGCAGATAAGATGTGAGTAAAAAGGATGATAAGGAATTTTGTTCAAAAAAAGAAATTCAAATTATCTTTGAATCCCTGCCAAACGATAAAGTTTATTAGAGTAATTCTCAAGCTTGATGGATTGTATCTGAGAAATTATCTGATAATCCATCATCAAAACCAACCCTAATTTCTTCAAGATCATCATCAGAATGAACTTCAATCCGGGATGGACTCTCATGATCAGAATCAGTTTCAGTTCCTGTGACATTTTCATCATCAGAATCTGCTCCAGTTCCGGCGAGGTAATGGTCATCAGAATCAGCCTCATCCGCACTAATATTTTCATCGTTTGAAGTAATTTCATCTAGAGAATCTTCTGATAAAGTTTTGCTACAATGAG
Source organism: Dendrobium catenatum (assembly GCF_001605985.2). Lineage (NCBI taxonomy): Eukaryota > Viridiplantae > Streptophyta > Magnoliopsida > Asparagales > Orchidaceae > Dendrobium > Dendrobium catenatum. The sequence goes on from NW_021427861.1 coordinate 31,094, forward strand.
GAGCATTTTCATCTGCAACCAATCCTGAACCTATTTTTTTTAATTTTGGGGGATTCTTTCTGTCACTACCGTATACAAAATCTGCATTTCGTGTATTTGGGTCACCGTAAAGTGCAATATGTCTGTAGTAAAGCTCTAGTTCCTTCTCAGCTATTGAAATAAATCTCCTCACAGTTTCCAGTGATTGCTCATACTTTGATTTTTCAAGTGCCTGGAGCATTAGATTCATAAAATTTAAGTGCTCAAAAAACAGAAGAGAAATTTAAAATGATTAGAATAAGATTAAAAAAAAAAACTAATTCAGTCAACAAAAACATACTCTTTTCTTAGATAACGTATCAATGGGGGACATAACTTCTGGCTGCACATAGTTCTTCCCTCGATAAAATATTATCGTATCATTTCCAATAATTTCAATAGGAACTCCACCACTCAGCCTAGCTAACTCTTTAACATATTCATGAACCTGACCTGGCTTGCAGGGTTTGCAAAGAACTTTAACTGTTTCATGTTTTTTCCAATGCAAATGCATGTTAAGAATTACTCCTCCAAATACGCCTCTCCTTCCAATTGGCACATAATTAGAACTTTTTTGTGCCATCTTTTTCATGTAGAATCTTTCCTCTCCTGTTAAGTTATCTTCATCTGGGCAAGGACCTTGAACTTGGGGAACTTCATACTTCTTAAGCTTTTCTATCAAAAACGCTTCCTTTACTTTGGCCTGCAAAGTTGAAAATTAGGAATTTAGGATCACAAGAAAGTAAGCCATAAGTCTTGTAAGAAATTACTAATCCTAAATGCCAGTATCCCATGTATAAATCTTTAGAAAACAAGACAATGCATGACATGAATTTCCTCCATGAAAACTTCAAGAAGGAAATAGAATGGTTCAATGCAGTAATTTAAAAATCTCCAAAAGAGAACAAAGAGACAAGTCTATGATAGGACTTAACACTGTATACTTTCATACTAAGATTCACTTACGAAGTACATGGCATTACCTTGGAGAATAATAGACAAGCATGACTTGTTTCCAACCTAATATGTTGGCCTGTCCTTACTGACATCGCAAACAATCCTTTGCAATAAAAAAATGCGGCTTAAAATGATGCTTTGAGGTTGGATGGTATCTAGGGTTGCAAGCGAACCAAACGGAACATGAACTGAACATGAACCGAACATGAACACTCATTAATTTAAATGAACCAAACATGAACACAAACAATAAAGCTCGAACAAATATGAACCAAACTTGAACAAGCTGATATTAAATGAACACAAATATGAACACTCATATACTCGGCTCGGCTTGGTTCGTTTGCAGCCCTAATGGTATCCATCTTTTATTCAGATCTTCTAGGAATTTTAGCAGATTTTGAAAGTTTTTCAATGACAATACACAGGCAACTTCAAAATTTCATTGATGCGGTCTAGGAACATAGTAGCATAGCCTAATTGAATGTGTGAAAATAGAAAACAGATTCTGCGTGTCTAAGATACCAATGAGCTGTAAAACAATGTCCCATAATCTAGCACAATAAGACATTCACCGCATGTAAAGGAACAAAGCAACACAATTCTGCCTTGTTTTTCTTATACTTGCTTTAAAATAAATAACTATTTTTTTCCCTCCCACCCTCCCTCTTTTGTGGCGTGTCATCAAAGTGGGTTGACAAGTGCTTCTATAGATTGTTCTTATGATAGTAACCATGGCAAAGATGACATCGGGTTGCTAGACCAAAATGGAGCTTTACTCACTTGGAGGCGAACTCAAGAGCACCAAAATCAAGAAGACTCAAGCGCAAAGTCAAAATTTAAGTTTGTTCAAAGTCTAGTCAATGCTTAGCTTTCAAAAAGAAGTTTAAGATAATATTTACAAAGTATGCTAAGGAGTGATGGATACATAAGCTAAAATTTGCTAAAATATTTTATTTATAGGCATAAACATAAACTATCTTAAGAAACACATATACTTGTATGTTAACTAAAAAATTAATATGCAAAAAAAAAATTCTAATAACATCACATCAGACCACACAATCTAATCGTACAACATAATATATGTATTGAACCATATATTTAAATTTACATTCAATTTGATATATAGGGATCATAATGGATAACACAAATCATACATTATGATATGTATCATATAATGTGATGATGATTGTATTGTAGGATCATTAATTACTCAGTAGCCATTATCTAGCCATTGTAAATCATTCAATGAAAGATCATTTGCTATCTATAGATTGTACAATATAATGCATATCCCATTCTCTACAAAAGAGAAAAAGAAGAACAAAGAGAGCTAAAGTGATTTTTTGCATTTTCCTGCTATTGGGACCATCAGCAATTGTCGCCATCATCTCCAGACTAGTATAAAGATCTAACCTTTTTTGTTGGGTTTTTAACTTGCAGACAATTGAATTATGTAGTCCTTATAATGGAAACCAGACAATTATTTTTAATATAATCCCACCTCTTCAACTGTGAGGAAGAAATAATTTTTGTATCTCTTATTATATAGTGGGGTTTTCAACTGGGCCAACCCTTGTAATTTTTTTCATGCCTAGATTTTTCACATAAAATTTTTTTATCTATTACAACTTGTATTTGTGCGTGCTAAATTTTTGTCCAAAACTAAGACATAAAAAATACATTGTACCGACATAAATTTTCTAGCACGTAAACAAGTGCAATAATTATTAATAATTAGTATAGTAATTGAGCATATTTTTAACAATGCTAATGGTCATATATACCAAATGGTTTCACAAAGAATATCCTAATGATGATATGATAGATTTAAAAAGCTTAAATTCCACTATTTTAAAGAGGACAAATAGGAGAAATAATCCATGTGTTCATCATCAACATCAAAATCTCCTTTGGCTCTTTGTACAGTGATCCTTACTAAATCTTTTAGGATTTGTATTTTATTTAATTGCTCTTATTGTGATTATTTTGCAATCAAGCTTTGTGCAAACCTTAATTATAGGTTATAGTATTAAAATACCTCCAAAGTTCAACAAAGTTGAGAGCTTTGGTTTATATTAAGAAGAGTCTACATTACCTGGTGAATTGTGCTGAGAGTGATCGATTTCTAGCCTTGAAATAGGAACATTATGACTAAGTAGAGTGTGTTAGTAGTGACACTTTGAAGTAGAATCATTTAGTGGTACTATTGCTCAAAATGAGTAAGTGAGGTCTCTTTCCCTAGAAAAAAAGAGGAAGTACCAATTTTTTTTTCCCTACACATGAAGTGAAGGAGATTGCTTGTAGCAGCAAACTCAAATAGGAATCCTAGTACCAAGTTGTGCTAGATGTGAATATAGATCATGGGTGGTCGAACTATCTAAATATTTTAAATGCAATAACTCTGCAACTTAGACTTACCTTTTATGCATATTTATGTATATTGTAATTTATGCTATCATACTTATGTCGAATGCAATATTTGCTCTAGTTATTTTGTATAGAGTAGAATAAAATTATTTATCTATCATATATATAAATATAAATTTATTCAATTCTTTATAGCATCATTATTTGGACACGTGTTTTCATGTTTTGTAAGAAGTAATTTTATTAGTTTGCATAGTGTAATGAACTCACATAATTGTGCTTATAATCTTTTTACTCATAATAGCTTAGTCTTTTTAATCAACAACATTACAAACTCTACTTATAGGGTTGATCAAATTGATATCAAATTTGTATAGTTGTGGGTTGAGTATCATATAGATAATATAATGCTTAGACTACGCGCATCATAACATATCGCACATTGTATTATTTCATACCTACATTTACTTACATTATCATTATATCTACTGGACAACTTGCGTGGTGTCACTTGTACGAGTGCATAATACAACAAGTGTTTGCTTGCTAATATCAGGGAATACGCTCATTCAAAGTTTAGCAAAAAAGCCATACATTCATTTCTACTAGTTCATACTCATTCTGTGCATCATACTCCCTATATCTCTGCATGCATATAGTATTAGTCTTTGATTCCACACATTGAATCGATTTCTACATTACTTGCATCTAGTTTGTAGTTCGTTTATTACATCTGCATAAAATTTGGTTGATGTGGTTTTGAGTACTTGTTGTGTGCCTTCAACTTATGATCCATCTTTTTCATAAAGCAATTAAGAGCATTTTTTAGTTAAATCCTACTTGTTGCCAAACAACCCCTGACTTTTCATATTGCTTCTAATTCTGCGATAGTTTTTTCTCTCAAAAATAATTTTAAAACCTTGGCTCTTCAATAAATAAATATTAAAATAGCTAGCAGAGATCACTTATCAGGATTTTGCATTACTAGGCATGTAGGGATGAATGACTGTAAAAAAAAGGTGGTTATCAGGAAAACAGAATCGTGAAAGAGAAAAGTGGAAATAAATTTAGGGGCTTCTCTGAACAATGAATTCGCAATTTATGATCAGCAAAGATTTTATGGAAACTTGAAACTGCCGTGTCATGAATCATAGTGCCACAGACTACCCACTTTGCAGCAATACCCATCTCGGTTGCCTTTATGGTTTCAAAAAGAGTATGAATGGGTTATATATGGAGTAAGTCCTGTATCTAGCAAAGTTGCATAACATAAAGTCCGAAATATACCCCAAACCCTGAACAAAACAATTTTCAGAAAATCAAATTATATGATAAAGATGCTACCGTTCACAAAAAAAAAAAAAAAAAAAAAAAAAAAAAAAAACAGTAGAAGTTGATATGCAAAATCACCTTCTCAATCTTGTACTTGATCCGGGCTTCAGCATTGGGGAACTTCTGCTTCTTCTTCCGCTTTGGTCCAATACGACGCGGGTCCCTCTTGTTTGCTTCCTTCCTCTTTCTCTTCTCTCTCTTCCTCTGCATCTTCAGCCGTTTCTTACTCTTCCACTTCTCCTTCTTCAGCGGGTCCATTTCGTGGATTTCGAACTTCGGCTTTCCATCAGATAGCACGAGATTCACCGACCCGGAGCTCAAAACCCTCGCGAAAATCGAGCAATTGCATGAATCGAAGGAATTGGCGCTGTTGAGATAGGAGAGAAGAACGTTCCTAGACAGAGAGAGAGAGATTAGTGATGAAGACGGCATCAAACGAAAGCGAAGGCAATGAAGTGACAAGAGTATATAGACCTTGGAGAAAAGAGCGGAGGTGAGGAAAGATTTGAACGAGAGGAAAGCAGAAGAAGAGGCGAAGGGGCTTTTCTTAGCAACTGAAACCAAAGGAAGCGCCACGCCATGTCTGCTCATGGGCGAGCCGAGAAGCTCTTGAAAGGCGAAGGGGAGAAGTTTTGGGATTGGGGTTTGATTGGGTTCCAAGGGGAAAATTATTGGGTAAGGTCACCAGATCAGTTTCGGTATTCAGAGTATTGAGCTCGATACTGTGAAGTACTGAGTATCGAGCAGTACTGAGCTCGGTACCGAGCAGTACTGAGCTCGGTAATGTTTGGTACTGCTCAATACCTAGCTCAATACCGAGTAGGAGGTGATGTGGCGCATTTTCATTGGGCTCCGAACACGTCGGGTGACCTGACCCAATAATTTCCCGTTCGAAAGTGGCAGCCGCGGAGCCAGAAATTATTTTATTATATAAGTCATTTTATTTCATGCTATTTAGAAATCTAACTCCTAAAATTTTAATATTATATTCCAATCATTCATATAAAATTTTACTATCAAATATATATCTCTCGTATATTTCATTCTTACCACCAATACCACCCTATAAACTTTAATATTTTATTTCATGCACCCATATTTGCTCTATAGTTGGTATGCTTCTAATATTAAAATTTTGGGTATTAGACATATAAAAAGCATGAAATAAAGTGATATATATGTAATTTCCCTTATATTTAACGGGCACAAATTAATTGATCCTCTTTCATTATAACATGAACATTTTTTTGTCGTGTATTATATTGATTTTAAATTAATTAAAAATTTTAATTTATTATAACAAAATTTTAATTATAATGCTTAGGTTTTTTTTAATATAAAAATTATAAAAATCACACTTAATATATGTAAGTAGAAGTGTCGAATCAAGTAATATAGTGATAGAGGATAGTAACGATCCCGCGATATGATGAAGAATATTTACTTGCAAATACTAGTACTGTCTACTAAAATTACAATAATTATCTTACTCAATAAAATTAAGTTTTAATCGTGATTCAATCACTTAATTTAAAATAAAAAAATAAATGAAACACTATTTGGATGAAATATTATAGATTGATGGAATATAAATACAATATATTTTCTAATTATTCTCTTTTATATTGATGTTATTCGGAGTATATGCATCACCGACTACTCAATTGAGTTTGAAGAGACAAATGATATATTAAACCTTCTAACCGCAATACCACTCTAAACTCACATATTCTATCGCCCTATGAAAATCTTAGAAGAGTGGGTAAAATATGATTGTTAAAACCCTCTCAATATAATTCATCTATATAAATTTCATATATGTCAAGCACTTTGCCTATACTTACATCATATCAATACAATAAACCTTGTTATGCCTGCTTTCATATTCATATGCTACAGATATATATATATAACCATTATGTGTATTAAATGAAGATCTTGTATATTAAAAACATCATTAAATTATTGATGAAGATAATTTAGTCAGACATAAAGAATAAGTGAAGTAAACTTATTTTTATTAATTGAACAAAAGAACAAAGAAAAGATATCACTAGATGTGTTCAATGATCTCCTCTACACTACTCATTGAACTAACATAATTACTTTCATAAATATTGACCAAACACTCTTATGAAGTTGATCAAATACTCCCTGAATTCTCTTAGTTGTCACTCATAAGAAAATTATAGAGAAGCACTATGAAGTTTGAAATTAACTATGTGACTAAACTCCCTTACTAGTATTACAAACAAACTATTTATAAAAAATACATAAAATAGATTCTAATGTTGTGGCACTTTAAACAGTTGTGTTTTGGCATCCACAAAATGAATTAACGTCGTAGCGTTGAAGAATTTCTTCCTTAGTGGCACTTGCTGATATGGACCCATCGTTTAATGAAATGATGTGTCACTTTATCGATATATTGTACCTTGGTCGATTATAAAAATAGCGTTGCGACACTACTAACGGTTGAGCACTAAGGCGTCCATATAACACTCCTATTAGCATGACGACACTATAAATTGGCACCGTAGCGCTGTGCAAATAGAGACTGAGCTTTACAGTGCTGACTCCTCCAACATCGTTATGATGTCAAACAGAGATAAGGAGCCTCCATGTCTATATTAGATGCTCCGGCGATGTCAGTGATGGTGTCACGGCGATATAGTGTCCAACTCCACCGTGATGTATAATACTTAGAATTTTATGCCTTTCCTTTATTTTTCCTGTACAACACAACTAAAACAACACAGTTTTATTAAAAATTTAACTTATAAAATATAACATTATTTACATTAATCATATATTGATGATTTATTTTATCTTAGGTGACTGGTAGGGTGATTATTCCTTAAATTTCATTGTATTCCCCTTAGAATCTGAAAAGGCATCCTTAGTAAGGATGAGTTAAGAAATGAGTATATTCATTTTATTGAATACTAACTTGAAGGTTATGTTTATCAAACTTTTCATATCAATCAAAATGCTACTAATCTGGTAGTTAGCAATTAGGGCTATAACAATAATGGCTTCATTTTGGGCTAGTAATTTATTCTTGTAAATGTGTTGAAAGAAAGAAAAAAACTTTTTTCTATTGTCCCTCTTTCCCTTTTTGTAGGGTTCCGAAGGAAATGAAGATTGTGTCCCTAATATGAAAGATAGAATAACAGTTGAGAATGACGAGGCAAGATAGGTCTGATGATGATCTAGAGTCATCCCGCTGACATGAGGAGGGATGAGTAACATTTGGATGTAGTCTTCGGGTTGGCATGAGAGAGATTTTTGAAGTGGTAATGTTTCATTTGCTGTTTGATGTATCTCACATGGGAGAGTTAATTCTAGCTTAATTGAATAAAAATATGTCTAACTAAGAGAGGAACTCACCCTTAACTGGGGGGGGGGGGGAATGTTAAGCTCCTTCCAGCTCTAGAGCGAGTCCCTTAAACTAACAATTCTGAGAGAGGAGTGGTCCTCCTTCCACTCGACCTAAACATGGCCTGTAATACACATGCGAATGGACTCCTATATAGGCAATCCTGGCTGTAAAGTTATGGATAGGTTCGTTTTATTAATTCTTTTTTGTTTTTAGATACTATATATACATTTTAATAAAATTAAAGGAAATTTATGAATCAATTTATTTCATTTTATTTATTGATGCTAATTTGAAGCTATGTGGTTCATGTGTAATTTTCTAGGAGATATTTGAATAGCACATTAAAACTTAGATCTTGAGCTAGCATGTCCCAATTTAACATGATATGACTTGTCTGTTTGTGGGTCATATCGGATTGGGTATTTACAATCCTTTTTTGATATCAGAGTAATGGTTTATGAGGAAGCTAATTATAAAATAGAGCTATATAAATTGATTTGTAATCGAGAGAGATGGTTTTAGGTAATGTTTGGGCGTTCATTTATGCATATTTTTATATGCATGTTTGTTCAACTACGTGTTATGTGTAGCTATTTGATGGATTCGATAAATCCAGATATGACATATAGGCAAAGTGTCAGCCAGACAACACTAGTGTAGAGTATTACTCTGCATCTAGCTATGATTATATTCATAGCTTGTCAATTTGGTAGCTCGGATCATGGGTGATGTTATAACTCAAATTTTTGAAAACAATATTTTGACCTACAACATTTAAGAATTTATTCATAAGTTATTATTAGCCCAAATCATAAAATGTCTTCTCCATAGCATTTCTATTATTGTGTTTTATTTTTTCAAAATTTTTCATAAATTTTGGTCACTCGAAAAATTCCTTAAGAAATTGGCACCAACGGTACAAGTGGGGGTTTTGGGACTATCAAGCGTCCGTTTTGTAAATCGATTTATTTGAATTATTTAAATAAAATAATTTATTTTGTAGATATTTTTCTATAATTTTTTAAGCCATAAAATAATTTCTATAAATTTTATACTGAAAATTCATTAAAATATTATTATTATATTATTATTTTATAAAATATCTAAAAGCATAACATGTTATTTAAATGGCTTCATAACATGTTATTTAAATGGCTTTAAAATCCCTTTTCCCTTGTTATTTGCGTTAACAGAAACGTTTGGGTGAATAGAGAAGAAAAGGGAGGAGAGAGAAAAGGGAAATTAGTTTTTGGGAGACGTAGAGCAATTTTTGACCGTCGACCAAGTTGGAAAATTTGCTCGACTTAAGATAGGTTACATTTTGTCTATTTCAAATTTCAATAATTTTATATATATTTTTTTATTTTTTCGCTCAAATTTGTATTTTCGTTACCGAAAAATAATGATAACTTTATTTTGATAAAACTTTCACAGCGTAACTTTTTATATGTTGTAGACATTGTGATTACGAACATTTTGAGTATATTTTAATTTTTTTTGTTAGGTGATTTTGAAAAAGCAGGGATGTTTCAATTCTCAGTAATTTATTTTAATATATAAAAATAGTGCTTCAGTTCAATTAAAGCTTCAAAAATATGTTTTACACAATTTGCGATAATTTGGTTATATTTGAAAATTGTAAATTTTTACTCGGTAGTATTTCTGTTGTCAACTGTTGGGACATTTTGGTAATATTTGAATTCAATCTTATTATGATTTAATTAATGAAATGTATTAAAAAATATGTTATAAAGTGTTGTGATGTGATGCCGGTGCTAGTGGGCGGCTGAGGTGGGATTTTTTTTATGCCGATGCTAGTGGGGCGGCCAAGGTGGGATTATGTTACGTCGGCGCCAGTGGGCGACCAATGTGGGATTCTATTACGCCGGCACGAGTGGGCAGCCAAGGTGAGATTTTTCAAGCCGGTGCTAGTGGGCGACCGAGATGGAATTCTATTATACTGGTGAGATTTTGTTACCTAAGTGTTGTTATACCGGAGCCAATAGGCTATCAAGGTGGGATTCTGTTATGAAATATTTGCTTATAATTCAACATAGTGTTCTCTTTTGATTTTGAGTATTGATTTCTATTTTTGGCTACAATAGCTTGCTAAGTCATGTTAGTTCATTCATGCTTTTATTTTTATTTTTAGATTTGTGGAAGGGTATGGAGCGAGCTGAGTAGTTGAGATATCATGCTCCGATCTGTGTTGTAGGTATGTTTTAAGTTTTTATTTTTGTAGGCTTAACTTTTTTTTTTTGTGTGTGTTATCTATTGTCAAGCACTGTTGTATATAGATTTTAGATTATATATATTGTGAATGATATATATAAAAATTATATTGAGATTCAATAGTCTTCCACCTTAGATTACATTCAATAGTGGCTCTACGTAGTATATAAATTGAAAGTTTTGTTTCAGTACTTTTCCAATCAAATCTTGGGGTCAGTCTTACCATAATCGGATACAGTATGACCTATGTGATATTGGGTCATATCATGTCTGGTTGTGACAGGTGAGACTCATATAAGGATTTCCTTTGTTAGACCTGATGATGCTATATACACTTACAGATATTTCTAAGGTTGAAGCCTCAAGATTTGAGGGTGATGTTGAGTCCAAAATAAAAAAAACTATTTGATGTGGTTACTGAATTGCATTCAAGTGGTTGATGGTCATTTTGGAAAAGATAAAATAATATGTTTAATAAAAAGTTATTTTTTGGCATTCTCTTAAATAAGATATTCAAGAATTAGTAACTCATTGTCTACAACCAAACCAAGGTTACAAACGAAAAGTCTTATCAATATATTACTTTATCCTTTCCTTATAGGCCTTGTGAAGACCTCTCGATGGATTTTATCTTAGGATTGCCCCATACAACTTGAGGATATGATAACATTTTTGCAGTCATTGATAGATTTTATCTCATGATTTCCCAATACAGCTTGAGGATATGATAGCATTTTGTAGTCGTTGATAGATTATCTAAGATGGCACATTTCTTATCCTTACTCTAGAACCAGTGTTCCTTCTCATATTGTTATGATATTCCTCAAGAAAATAAAAGTTTGAGAAGGTTCTTAAACCTCACAGAGATAGCATGAGGCTCACCAAGAGGGGGGTGAATTGATAATTTAAAAAATCATAAGTAGAAAATCTATTCTTTTTTTATAATTATTTTAAAACTTTGAAATAAACAATTTGATCACCCTATTTAGAAGCTAACAATAATTAAAATACTGATGATAAAATTCTAATTAATATAACAAAACATTAATCTCAACTTTTCACTAAGTAATTATCATAGAAATTAAGTGTGAAAAGTAAAGTACTAAAAATAAAAAGTATCAAAAATTTTATAATGGTTCGATTAATCTTGAGCTACATCCACTCCCTAGAGTCCTCCACTTTGGGAATTACACTACTAAAAAGTGACTCTCATTTTGCTCCCACAATAAGTTGGAGAAGCCTTTGCATACTCACTTTCACCAAACCTGATACGACGGAGTGCTAGAAGTTATGTCACCTCCCCCGGTGATGGCACTGAATCTTGATTCATTTTTCTCTCTCCCTCCTGGAGAAGGCAAAGAACCCCAAATTTTTTTCTCCCTCCTAGAGATGGCAGAGAATTGAAATCTTTTAACATGCAAAGAATCTCAAATCCTTTTTCTCTTTTCTTGAGATGACAGAGAACTGAAATCCTTTCACAGGTAGAGAACCTCAAATCCTTTTTCTCCCTCCTGAGAAGGCAGAGTACCTCAAGACCCTAACTTAAAAGATTCTCTCCCAAGAGAGACTTCAAGAACTCACCAAGGCCATATGAGGAGAAAGGGTGTAGCTAGCTCAGAGCAACCGTGTGATCCCCTCACACTCCTCCCTCACGCTCAACCTCACCTTCTCCTTCCTCTCAAACCCTGATTTTTTTTTCAAAAGCTTCTCTCTCAGAGTACCTTCAACAATCACATAATTCTCTCTTGTCACAAAGAGACTCTCAAAATATTGTTTAAGTATTGGGCTTCAAGAAACCTAAAAAATACAAGTTGGTCGTCACTGTTCGTATAGTATGATTGGACTTCATACAGTACGATCAGTTCATAAACTAGACCCATCCAATATGATGTAAATAGTTGTTCAGATGAACTGTTCAACTTTTCGAACACATTGTATAGTATGATTCAAAGATTATCTAGCATGATATGTTTGCTTTCTCTCTATTCAAATAGGTTAATTATTGGGATGATTATAAATCATCTTTGTCAATCATCCTGTACTGCTATCATCGTATAATATGATTAATTAATTTCAAGTAGATCGTCCAGACGATATAAATATCATACAATATGATTAGTTTAAAAATTAGAAGTTTATTTGGTACGATCTTTGGGACGACCAAATTTCATCGCTATATATTATATGATAAGATCAAGATCGTACAATACGATCTACTATTATTAATTAAATCATGATTTGATTGACTAATTATGATGATTAATTTAAGTAAGATTTTAAATTTTTATACATTAAGATTAGATCGTACAATACAAATAGTTCAAAAATCAAAATTTGAATATCTTAATTTAGCTGGCGGCTAGAGTTTTTAGATTGCAACGAATCGTACAATATAATTCAAATCATATAGTATGATTAGTTTATGGAAACTAATTTTTCAATTAACCATTGAGCCCAATTTTTATAACTGATCGTATAGTATGATTGTAAGTCGTATACTATGATTAGTATAAAATTTTAACTTTAAAAATTTTCTCACTCAACCTGTGTATGTGCACGGTCACTTAATTGAATACACTATTATGTGGCTGGACTCAAGAAATATAAAATAAAGAAAAATAAAAGTACTAACTATGTTTACTTAACATTTTATGTTCTACCCAATCTTGAGCTCCAGTACCCTTGAGCAGTGTGTGATGAATTATTTATTTATCTTTTAAATAAATAACAACTAGAGCTATCTAATATAATATATTAATAATAAATAACAATCAAGATTATAATTTAAAACATCAATATATATATATAATAATAAACCTATCATTTTTAAAAAAATCATAATACAATACTCCTGATTTATAAACAAAAGAAATAGGAGTCTAAAAAAATCTGACTAGCCTCATACTCCTTCTCATGCCTGACCTAAAATTATTTAACCACATATAATGAACTTAAAATAGCCTAGCGTGTCACCAAAAACCTATATATGAATTCAAAGGCACGATAAAAAGTAATATGCTTGGTAAAATCAAATCATAGCAGTTTTATATGACATTGAAATTATATAAGAAAAGTAAAATTCATTGCAATAGTAGTAGAATTGTATAGTTAGTAAAACTTACAGTACAAAAGCTAGTAAAATAGTAATCAGTTTGAGTGTCAAATTCATAAATCAATCATGTATTTGTAAATAGTAAAATTTCAAATCAAAATAAAGACTGCCAAATCATATCAATGTAATAAAATTAATATATGAATGTATACATATTATCCTAGCATTTTATATATACGTGCTCAATATATCACATGCTTAATACCAGTTATGAATTCGATAAGTATAAAATAGTTCAGTATCTATATCAATAATAATCTAATGGCTAGTAGTAGAATATACATAATAGTAAATTTGAATAGTAATCGAAAAAATCTGTACAATAATAAGAAATAATCCACAGGAACATGCATTTCAGTAGTTACACTAAATAAGTAAGGCAGTGCTGGCTATCACAGTATTTTCAGTGTGAGTATCTGTTGGTAAACATTGCTCAATAAATCCTACAAGGCCCTCATACCTCCAGGATATGCGGACTAAAGCCGCCGGAACAGACAGATATCGACGGAAATATAAGTTTTGGCGCAGCGTTTCGGCAAAATTCCTACGGCCGGTTTAGGTCGCGTCGATAAATTTTTCCGAGGAATCTAATGCCCCGGAAAACTTCCGGCGCACTTCCCGACGCATTACTCAAGACGCAAAATAATCATTGGTGCAACCGAGCGCTTCCACCGGATAAGATTCGGGCCATATTGCGTCTGGTAATTTTTAGTCGTGATCTGCCGTTGGTAATACCGTACTCGAGGCGGACAAAACATCGCAATTATCGTAGACAACAGCGGTTTGATGTTTGTCGGGCGCGTCAAAGTCTTCGCCGGAAATAAGCGGCTGACATAGCGCCGGAACGTGCGCCGGTAGTTTCCGACGGAACGAAGGCGTCGATACGTTCGATACAATTCGTTGTATCGTCCTTTCCGGCGAAGTTCCGGCGTAAAATCCGTCGAAAACCTGTAGCATTGACAAAAAAAAAATTGCCTTCCCAGTCAAAAATTAAATTTCCACACCTACAAACCGCCGTGTTACTCTTATTAATGACTTGATCGCTCAAAGTCACAATCCCCTCACTAGGTCTATTACTACTAACATTGCACTTCATATAATCCGTTTTAGATCTACTCAATCGAAAAACTTTACTCTCTAATGTTGATCTCCATAATCAGAGTTTACCTTCAACTCCCACTCTAGTTTTATCAACAAGAAGAATATCATCAACAAAAAGCATGCACCAAGGTACATCCTCTAGCAAATGTCTAGTGAGAACATCCATGACTAAAGCAAAAAGATATGGACTTAAGGCTGATCCTATATGTAATCCAACCGAAATAGGAAAAAAACCGAAACAAAATACCTTCCGTCGGCGAAGAACGACCCTCGGCGGTGCGCGAGCAGGAAAGAGAGGAAAGGATGCTCGGCAAAGTCCGGTGACCGTCGGCGACGTCAATCCACGGCGAGCGACGGACGGCGACGGGCGAAACACGCGAGGTGAGAGAACGGAAGGAAACGAATGAGCGGCCAGAGGGGCTCGGTGTCAAAAAATAGGGCTTTCACCGGTGGACGTTGTCATGACCCAACCCGACCGGGATGGATCCGGCTCGCATCGGGTCGTGGGCCAGACTGAAACTGACTGAACTGATTTCAGGATCTAGCTTTGGAATTTATTTCAGAACTTTCTTCCAAACATTACATACAGAAACAGACACATACAGAGCTACTATAAACATCAAATACAGCGAAACAGATCATCTATCTTTTTCTTGCTCAAAAGAATCATATACAAATACAGCTCATGACTTTCAGACAGAAAAGCAGAACAGAAAAGTCATGACTGTACAAAAATCAAAAGGACAATACCTATAACAAATCGGACTCTGAACTTCTACTCCTGGACTTCTTTCCCCTTCCAAGAACCTGAAAACCACGCAGAAAATAAGGATGAGCTACAACAGCTCAGCAAGACATCAAACCTCCAATCAAAATCCTCAGAGTCCACATCAAACACATCAGATAGAAATCCGTATAAAAATCAGAATGCGGAACTGACAGAGCAGAACAGAATGAATCAAATCAGAACAGAACAGACAGAACAGAACAGATTAAATCTCAAATCAGAACTGAAGCATATATCACATCAGAACATATAGAATCGTACAGAAATCAGAGTCAGATCATATCAGAACAGAACAGAATTGTATATCAGAATCAACAGATCAGATCAATTTATATCGTACGGAAATCAGATATCATATCAATTCATAATATATCAAATCAGAACGTATCAAAATCAGAACAAAACAAAAGTCAAAATAGATTCCCTGACACTGATAGAATCTCAACGGATTCTGGCCCTTATGCCTCCCTTCCCAGACACTGACAGAATCTCTCAGATTCTGGCCCCTTATGCCTCCCTTTGTGCTCATGGCACCAGAACAGATGTGCTTATAGTACCAGAACAGAACTTATCATCGGATCCGGAACTTATATTCAGAAACAAATTTCAGAGCTCATTTCAGATTTTCCCTGACATAGACAGGATCTCACAGGATCCTGACCCCTTATAACTCCCTTGTTATAGCACACAAGAATAGCATGTCATTTCAGAACAAATCCGGACAATTTCAGAAATCGTACGAAAATCCGGCGGCATAACGGCAGTATACGGAATTTACACAAAATTCATCAAATCAGAATTTCACCAAATTACCACAGAATATTCACAACAACATTATAAGACTTTTATTCTATTGTCCAGACAAATTCAAAAATTATCAGAAATTACAGCCGAAAGAAAACACCGCCAAATCAAAACTACCCGGTCAAAATTTTCCAGAAAATAATCAAAACGTGCACACTCGGCACTTCAATAACATACCAAAAGTTACGCGGTAAAAACTGAACCAGTCGAAAAATACGGACGAAATTCGCTAACGGAAACAAAATCCGGACAGAAAATTCGTTCAAACTTCACCGTTCTGAAAATTGAGAAAGGCGGAATGTGTCTTACATTGCGTAAACCAATTTCTTGAACTGTCTCGTCGGACGAAAATGGCCCGGCGTCACCTAAAAAGCAACTTTTCCAAGTTTTCTCTCGACTTTCTCTATCCTCAAAACTTTAAGATATTTTATTTTGATTTTCTCTCTCTTTAAAATTAGCTGATTTCAGCTAAATAATACTCTGATCGGCCCGGCGGATCACACGATCGTCCTGGACGATCTGACCAAAATCCAATCGGCCTGGGACGATTTCTCTGGACGATAATTAATTTTCTGGACGATTTGCTCTCTGACTTTTTCCATGAACTGATCGTCCCGGGATGATCCCAGATCGGCCCGGACGATCCCTACAGGAAATCATTCCTGTAACTTCTGTACAGATTCTGGAACAAAAGGTGAACTGATCGTCCCGGGACGATCTCGATCGGCCCGGACGATCCTGGAGCAGATCTGATATTACAATCTCCCCAACTTCAGAAAAATATCGTCCTCGACATTGTCCAATCAGAACTCAGGCAAAATAAATACGGGTACGACTTCCTCATGTCCGATTCTTTCTCCCAAGTCGCTTCTCGTGCAGTTCGGTGCTTCCACTGCACCTTAACCATCGAAATCTGTTTACTTCTCAACTTACGAACATCGTAAGCTAGAATCAACTCAGGTTCTTCTTTATAGCTCAGATTCTCCTGAATCTCAATCTCATCAGCAGAAACTTTCTTTCTAGAGTCAGATATCCACTTTCTCAAAGTAGATACGTGAAACACATTATGCACATCGGACATCTGATCAGATAGCAATAATCTGTAAGCAGATTTTCCAATCATCTCAAGGATTTCAAACGGTCCAATAAACCTTGGACTGAGCTTACTCACTCTGCCAAATCTGCTCACACCCTTCATCGGACTGACTTTGACATACACAAAGTCACCAACTTGAAATTCAACGAACCTGTGCTTCTGATTGTAATATTTCTGCTGTCGATCTTGTGCAGCTTTCAACCTTTCTTTAATCAAATCGACTTTCTTAACAGTTTCTTCTACAAAAGTGGCACCCATCTCCTGTCTATCTCCAACCTCAGTCAGAGTCAAAGCAGTTCTACACTTCCGGCCATACAGAGCTTTATAAGGTGCCATATCAATACTGGACTGAAAACTGTTATTGTAAGCAAACTCTATCAGAGGAATATGATCTTCCCAGCTTCCTCCAAAATCCAAAACACATAGTCTCAACAGATCTTCTAGTACCTGAATAGTTCTTTCAGACTGTCCGTCAGTCTGCGGATGAAAAGCTATTCTGAAATGTAACTTCGTACCCAAACCTTGCTGAATACCATTCCAAAGTCTGGAAGTAAACTGTTCATCTCGATCAGAAACAATCACCTTAGGCACACAGTGTAATCTGACAATCTCTTTCACATATACCTGTGCCAATCGATCCACCGGATCGGTCTGTCTGATCGGAAGAAAATGAGCAGACTTCGTTAATCGATCCACAATCACCCAAATGGCATCGTGCCCTTGCCTTGATCGAGGAAAACCCATAGCAAAATCCATTGTTACCTCCTCCCACTTCCACTCAGGGATAGGCAACGACTGTAAAAGTCCTCCTAGTCGCTGATACTCTACCTTCACCAACTGACAGGCCTCGCATCTAGCAGCAACAAATTCTGTCACATCCTTTTTCATTCCCGGCCACCAGAATAAACTTTTCATATCTCCATACGTCTTGCCACTTCCCGGATGAATAGTGTAGCCTGAATGATAAGATTCATACATAATCTCTTTCCTCAAATCTCCAAACACAAGAATCCACAACCTGTTCTTGCAGAAAATAGTACCATAATCAGAAATTCGGAGTTCGGGTAAGAAGCCTAATTCAATCTGAGCAATCAACGTCGAATAATCAGAGTCTAACTTCTGGGCTTCCCGAATCCTTTCTTCCAAAGAAGACTGAATACTCAACTGAGTCAAAACTCTAGAATCCAAGCTACTGGAGAAAATCACCTCCAACTGCAAACGTTCCATATCTCGAATCAGAAAATCATCAGAAGTGAGCTGAATACCTGATAATCCAGAAGATTTCCTACTCAGAGCATCGGCTACCACATTAGCCTTACCAGGCTGATACTGAATCGTCAGATCATAGTCCTTAATCAACTCAAGCCACCTTCTTTGCCTCAAATTCAGATCCTTCTGAGTGAAAATGTACTTCAAACTCTTGTGATCCGTGAAAATCTCACATCTGACGCCATACAGATAGTGACGCCAAATCTTTAAAGTAAAAACAACTGCAGCTAATTCCAAATCATGTGTCGGGTAATTCTTCTCATGTGGTTTTAACTGTCTCGAGGCATAAGCAATTACCCTACCATGCTGCATCAGAACACAGCCCAAACCTTTCAGTGAAGCATCACTGAACACCTGAAATCCTTCCGTACCTGACGGAAGTGCTAACACTAGAGCTGAAGTCAGACAATCCTTCAATCTCTGAAAACTAGCCTCACACTCCGGTGTCTAAATAAAAGCTACTGACTTCTGAGTCAGTCTCGTCAGAGGCATA
This sequence comes from Dendrobium catenatum, assembly GCF_001605985.2. Taxonomy (NCBI): domain Eukaryota; kingdom Viridiplantae; phylum Streptophyta; class Magnoliopsida; order Asparagales; family Orchidaceae; genus Dendrobium; species Dendrobium catenatum. The sequence continues at coordinate 50,050 of NW_021427861.1, forward strand.
GCAATCTGAGAAAATCATTTCACAAACTTCCTGTAATATCCAGCCATGCCTAAGAAACTACGTACCTCAAATACTGTAGTAGGCCTTGGCCAACCCGCAACAGCCTGAATCTTCTGGGGATTAACAGAAATGCCTTCACCGCTAACCACATGCCCCAGAAATAAAATGCTCTTCAGCCAGAATTCACACTTGGAGAACTTAGCATACAACTGATGCCGTCTCAGAGTCTCCAATACAATGCTCAAATATCTGGCATGATCATCCTCAGAAGCAGAATATACCAGAATATCGTCGATAAAGATGATCACAAACTGATCCAGATACTCCTTGAACACTCTGTTCATCAGATCCATAAAAATAGCAGGTGCATTGGTTACCCCAAAAGGCATAACCAAGAACTCGTAGTGTCCGTACCGAGTACTAAAAGCTGTCTTCAATACATCAGCTTCCTTCATCTTCACCTGATAATATCCAGATCTCAAATCAATCTTCAAAAACACAGAAGAACCAGAAAGCTGGTCAAACAAGTCATCAATCCGTGGCAAAGGATACTTGTTCTTGATCGTGACTTTATTCAAATCTCTGTAGTCAACATACATACGGAGTGTTCCGTCCTTCTTCTTCACAAACAAAATAGGTGCTCCCCAAGGAGAGACACTAGGACAAATAAATCCTCTATCCACCAACTCCTGAAGCTGAACTTTTAACTCAGAAAGTTCCTTCGGTGCCATCCTGTACGGAGCTTTTGATATCGGAGCTGCACCCGGAAAAATATAGATAGAGAACTCCACATCTCTATCCGGAGGTAAACTAACCAACTCCTCAGGAAATATATCAGCAAACTCTTGTACCACTGAGATATCAGAAACAGAACCAACATCCAGGTTCATATCCCGTACAGAAGCCAAAAAGACTGGACAACCATTCTTCCACATTCTTCTCACTTCCAATACATAAATCAGGCAAGAGAGAACATCTCGTAAACCTTGGAATACACATCTCTCTCCTGACATAAGCAAGCTCACTTGCTTCTTCAAACAGTCAATCTGGGCCTTATACAGACTCAGCCAATCCATGCCCAAAATCACATCGTACGAAGAAATCAGCAACAAAATTAAACTCGATTTCCACTTCTTACCAGCAATATCAATCTCACAAAAACAAAACTTCCGAGCAATCAAATTACTTCCAGCCGGCAAAATCACAGAAAGAGAAACCGGAAGCAAAACTGAATCCAGATGCAAAGCATCAAAACAACGCTCGGAATGAAACGAGTGACTGGCTCTGGAATCAAACAAAACATGACAGGGCTGATCAGAAATATAAATCATACCTGTCACCACATCCGGAGCATCTCGGGCCTCCTGCTGACTCAGATTGTACACTTGTGGCTGAACTGGAGCTGGAGCTGAAGTAACAGAACTACTCGGTTCCCTCTGACTAACAGTAGGTAGTCTCCGTGGTACAGAACTCAAACCACCACCTCTACCAGAAAATCTCTCAGTCACAGGGCGTGGAGGAACAGTCCTCGGTCTTCCTGCTGAACCGGCAGGTCTAACAAAGCTCTCGGATCGGAAATCAGATCGTAGATCAAATCCAGCCTGTGGACAGTCTGCAATCCAATGTCCTGGCTGACCACATCTGAAGCACTGACTAGTCATCCTATAGCACTGGCCAAAATGTCATCGTCCACAACTCTGACACACAGGTGCCCCACTAACAGATTCAGAACTGGTCGTACTGGGCGTAGCAGTACCAGTAAATCCTGACTGTCCACTCCTCCTGGAGTCTCTAGAACCAGATACAAATCTCCTCTTGCTAGAGGAACTACTACTCGAATCACCCCAAACCTCTTCCTACTCGTAGTCCATCGCTGCTGAGTAGCCATCAGATTATTCTCTATCAGACGATCTCTCCATAAGCTCGGAAAAATCAGAAATATGAAATGGTACCAGGGGCTACCTCAGACTGTCTCGTAGTCCCCTCAGAAATCGATAGCACTTCTCAGCAGAAGTACTCACCATTTGCGGAGCATATCGGGCTAAGGCAGTAAACTCTGCCTCATACTGCATCACCTTCTTGCTCCCCTAAACCAGCCTCAGAAAACTCTCCTGTATCTTCTGCACGGCAGATGGGGGAACAAACCAAGCTTGGAATACCTCAGCAAATTCTTCCCAAGTAATCAGGGAGTTCAATCTGCCCTGAAACTTGGCCTCCTGCTGGCCTACCCACCAGTGCTCAGCTTTCCCATCCAACAGAAATACTGCCAAAGGTACCTTCTTATCTGGCTGACACTGCATGCCGTCAAAAGTCTTCTCTACCTCCTCAGCCACTCCTCAGCTGCTCTGGGCTCAACAGCGCCCTCAAACCTCAGAGGTTTCAATCTCAGAAATATATGAAGATGTCTATCAATATCCTCAGATCGAACAGTAGAGGCTCTACTGTGAGTCTCGCTCATCATCTGAGCAACCAATGTAGCAAACTGGGAAAGTGTATCTGCACCAACCACTGGGGCTGTACTACCCACTAGTGCTGCCTGACTGGCACTCTAACCATCTGTCATCTCGGGGTCTGGCAGATCCATACAGAAAATCCAGAAAATTCAGAAAATCTAGAAAACTAATCACAAAAACAACACAATAAAAATTCGGAGAAACCAAAACTACCCCAGACAGACTCGATCACTTCCTATAGCTCTGTCTTACAATCCAAATTCTAAATTCCAAAACTATTGCTCTGAAACCACTAAAAAGGCTTGTCACGACCCAACCCGACCGGGACGGATCCCGCTCGCTTCGGGTCGTGGGCCAGATTGAAACTGACTGAACTGATTCCAGGATCTGGCTTTGGAATTTGTTTCAAAACTTTCTTCCAAACATTACATACAGAAACAGACGCACACAGAGCTACTATAAACATCAAATATAGCAGAACAAATCATCTATCTTTTTCTTCCTCAAAAGAATCATATACAAATACAGCTTATGGATTTCAGACAAAAAAGCCATGACTATACAAAAATCAAAAGGATAAAATACCTATAACAAATCGGACTCTGAACTTTTACTCATGGACTTCTTTCCCCTTCCAAGAACCTGAAAACCACACAGAAAACAAGGATGAGCTACAACAGCTCAGCAAGACATCAAACCTCCAATCAAAATCCTCAGAGTCCACATCAAACACATCAGACAGAAATCCATACAAAAACCAGAATGCGGAACTGACAGAGCAGAACAGAATGAATCAAAACAGAACAGATTAAATCTCAAATCAGAACTGAAGCATATATCACATCAGAACAGATAGAATCGTACGAAAATTAGAGTCCGATCATATCGGAACAGAACAGAATCGTATATCAGAATCAACTGATCAAATCAATTTATATCGTATGAAAATAAGATATCATATCAATTCATAATATATCAAATCAGAACGTATCAAAATCAGAACAAAACAAAAGTCAGAACAGATTCCCTGACACTGACAGAATCTCAAACGGATTCTGGCCCCTTAAAACTCCCTTCCCAGACACTGACAGAATCTCTCGGATTCTGGCCCCTTATGCCTCCCTTTGTGCTCATGGCATCAGAACATATATGCTTATAGCACCAAAACAGAACTTATCATCGGATCCGGAACTTGTATTCAGAAATAGATTTCAGAGCTCATTTAAGATTTTCCCTGACATAAACAGGATCTCACAGGATCCTGACCCCTTATAACTCACTTGTTATAGCACACAAGCATAGCATGTCATTTCAGAACAAATTCGGACAATTTCAGAAATCGTACGAAAATCCGGCTACATAACGACAGTATACGGAATTTACACAAAATTCACCAAATCAGAATTTCACCAAATTACCACAGAACATTCACAACAACATTATAAGACTTTTATTCTACTACCCAGACAAATTCAGAAATTATCAGAAATTACAGTCGAAAGAAAACACCGTCAAATCAAAACTACCCGGTCAAAATTCTCTATAAAATAATCAAAACGTGTACACTCGGCACTTTAATAACATACCAAAAGTTACGCGGTAAAAACTAAACCAGTCGGAAAATACGGACGAAATTAGCTAACGGAAATAAAATCCGGACAGAAAATTCGTTTAAACTTCACCGTTCTGAAATTGAGAAAGGCGGAATGTGCCTTACCTTGCGTACACCAATTTCTTGAACTGTCTCGTCGGACGAAAACGGCCCGGCGTTGCCCGAAAATCAACTTTTCCAAGTTTTCTCTCGACTTTCTCTCTCCTCAAAACTTTAGATATTTTATTTTGATTTTCTCTCTCTTCAAAATGAGCTGATTTCAGCTAAATAATACTCTGATCGGCCCGGCCGATCGCACGATCGTCTTAGATGATCTGACCAAAATCTAATCGGCCTGGGACGATTTCTCAGGACGATAATTAATTTCCTGGGCGATTTGCTCTCTGACTTTTGCCAAGAACTGATCGTCCCGGGACGATCCCAGATCGGCACGGACGATCCCTACAGAAAATCATTCCTGTAACTTATGTACAGATTCTGGAACAAATGGTGAACTGATCGTCCCGGGACGATCTCGATATGCCCGGATGATCCTGGAGCAGATCTGATATTACAGACGTTCCGGCGGAGTAAACGCAGGTAACATTGCCGACGCAATTTGCCCCGAAAATATGTCGTTGAGTTTAAATACGCCGGCGCAATATCCATTGGTCATTTGCGCCGGTATGTTTCTGCCGTAACGTGCGACGTAAATGGTTCATAGCTCATTTTACTGACGCATAGACCGGCGCATGGGATGCTGGAAGGTTTCCGACGTATTGTGCGCCTGCAAATGCGTCGTAAGGTTTCCGTCGCAATTTTTAGGAATATTCCGCCGTAACCTGCATCGTTCATACCGGCGCAAAATTTTCCGCCGGAAAATCCAACGGTAATCGCGTGTTTTCCCGTAGTGAATAGAGTCGTCACTCTTTGCCCGTCAGCATAGTAATAATCTTCTTATAACTTTCAATCAGTGTATCACGTAAATTAGTAGAGGATAACAAAAAATCATAATATTTAAAAGAAAGCTCGTCGACCCACCATCCTATATAAGTCAATCAATCTTCAATAATGGGTCAACTAGTCTTTACTTATTTATTTTACACATATATTATTATTATTATATTATAACAGTAACATCGACTAGCTATTACTCAAGCACATATCCATATTCATTTTCAAAGTAGTGCAATAAATAATGCATAATTAAGCTTAATTAAGAAGATGTCAAAATATCATAATGGTAAACAATAAAGAATCATATTAGGCAGAAATACACATTTTTAAAAAATTATAAAAATACTAGAAATTATGTAAAATGATGTTTTAAGACTTTTATTATACTATACTACTATTTTTAGATGTCAAAATAAATTTTGAAGTAGATAAAAATTATTGTATTTTTAAAATCACCAGATCAAAAATCTCAAATAAATGCTCAAAATACTCATAATCATGATCTCTATAATATACAAAAAAGTTATGCGGTGAAAGTTTTATCAATACAAAATTATTCACATTTTTTTATAACAAAAGCATAAATTTGAGCGAAAAATATCAAAAACACAAAATCTTAAAAATCAGAAATATGATATGGATTTCTTACAGTGAGACAAGTAATTATCTCAATTAGCTCGACTAACGAAAATCGCACTGCTGCCTCCCCAAATCCAAGTTTCCATTTTCTCTCTCTTCTCTTTTTCTCACATTTCACTTTTGATTTCTCTCTTTAGCCGAAACTTAAAGGAATATGAAACTTTAAGTAATGCATGAAGATATTTATAATAATATAATAATTAATATTCATTTAATATTTAATTAAATCAAATTTTTAATATAAAATTTAAATAAATCATTTTAGGACTAAAAAAATTATAGAAAAAATATCTATAAAATAAATCATAATATTAAAAAAAACCACGGTTTTCCGAGGCCCCTCTCTTGGCAAGGAAGTTCGGGAGATTTTATTTTTTCTCTTCTCCCTATCCTTTCTATCTGAGGCCTTCCCTCGATTTTTCCGAGGCCCTCTCCTTGGCAAGAGAAGTCCAGAGAAGTAATAATTCTTTTTATCTTCTCCCTTCTGTCCTTTCTATTGAGCCTTCCCTCGGTTTTTCTAGGCCCCTCTCTTGGCAAGGAAGTCCGGAGATTTCCCCTTTTTCGAGACTATCCTATGGAGTTCCGATGTATGGTGATTGCGATGGAGGTGGATAGACCGTTGTAAGGAGGGAGAGTGTCTGAATGACGGGCATACTTCCAGCATCAGGGAGACAGTATGATGACAGGCAGGGAATTCAACGTCGGGGTAGTTCATACATGCGTCGGGCAGAAGACCGACCGACAAGTCTATTAATTGGTAGAAGTCCGACATTTGGTAGAAGGAAGTCGGGTAGAGGTGCAGCGCCAGGTACAAGACCGACGAAAGCCATCGACGGAAAAAAGTCTGACATCGGTTAGTAGTCCGTGACAAGCGGAGCCCATAGTTGGTAAAGTACGCCTTGGGCAGAAGATCGTTGAAAGTTCGTCGACGGGCAGAAGTCCCGCCGACGAGTAGAAGTTACGCTGACGAGCAGAAGTTGCGACGATAAGGAGTAAGTCCCGACGCGTGTAGAAGTACGGCCTCGGGCAGAAGACCGATGAAAAGTTCGTCGACGGGCAGAAGTCGGACGACGGAGTAGAAGTCCGCTGATAGGGACGAAGCTTCAACGTCGTGGTAGAAAGTCCCGCTGACAAGCAGAAGTTCCGGACGTCGTGCTATAAGTCCGGCTTACGAGCAGAAGTTCCGACGCGGGTAGGACTTCGCTGGACAAGCAGAACTTCCGACATCGGGTAGGAATTTCCGCTTACGAGAGGGAAGTCCGAATCGGGGTACGAATTCGCTTACGAAGCAGAACGTCCGACATCGGGTAGAAGTCCACTAACGTAGCAGAAAGTCGATGGTCGGTAGAAGTATACGCATCAGGTAGAATTCCGACGAAAGTTCGTCGACGAGCAGAAGGTTTGACTACAAGAGAAGTCAGACATCGTGTATAAGTCGGCCTCAGGCAGAAGACCGATGAAAGTTCGTCGAACGGGCAGAAGTCGACGACGAGTAAAAGTTCTGCTGACGAGCAGAGGTTCGATCGCATAAGGAGAAGTTCCCGACGTCGTGTAGAAAGTACGACCAGGCAGAAGACCGATGAAAGTCGTCGAAGGGCAGAAGTCCGACGATGAGAAAAGTCTTGCTGCACGAGAGGAAGTTCGACGACAAGGAGAAGTCCGACGTCATATAGAAGTACGGGCCTCGGGCAGAAGACGATGAAAGTTCGTCGACGGGCAGAAGTCGACGACGAGTGCAAGTCGCTGACGAAGCAGAAGTCTGACTGGTAGGAGAGAAGTCCGACGTTCGGGTTAAGACAGTATGTCAGGCAGTAGATCGATAAAGTTCCATCGACAGACAGAAGTCGACGAATGTTATTTAGTCGATGACAGGAAGATTCTGGTCGAAAGTAGTCCGTTCGAAAGTCCTGCAAGGGCAAAAGTTCAGCGACAGGATGGAAATTTAAAATCGTGTAGAATTTAACCTTTTTTTTGTGCAAAAGGGGGAAGGTTTCCCCATTTGGGGGGGAACGGGGAACAATTTTTAGATGACGTTAACCAAGATGTATAATATATTCCAAGGTTGTTTGTCAGAGCCTTGGTCGATGATGTTAACGATATTTGATCTTACTAATGATGTAAGACCTATCGAAATTGTACTGTGGAGACCTTGCCTCGACGACGTTAACTGTGTGGAAGAGATCGAGACTAATCCACAAGGATGTTAGGACCTTATCGAGGTGTATTGTCGGAGCCTTGTGCTCGACGACTTTAACCTGTGTGAGAAGGTCGGGAGATCATTCAAAGGATGTGAAGACCATTTCCGAGGTGCTAGTCCGGAGACCCTGCTCGATGACGCTTAAACCTGTTGTGGAGAGGCCTGGAGAATCACCAAGGATGTCAGGACCTTTCCGAGGTATATACTGTCGGAGCCTTTGCTCGACGACATTAACCTCATGTGAAGATGGTCGAGAGGGAATCCACCAGGATGTAAGACCTTTCGAGGGTTGTTGTCGGGTCTTTAGCTCGACGACGTAACTGTGTGAAGAGGGTCGAGAGAATCACTAAGATGTGAGCCTTCCGAGGTTGATATGCCGGAGCCCAGCACTGATCGGACGGACGTACCTGTGTGCAAGAGGCGGGAGAATCCACCAAGGATGTAAGACCTTTCGATGGTATGTATGTCGGAGCCTCTTGCTCGACGACGTTAACCTGTGTGGAGAGGTCAAGAGAATCACCAAGGATGTAAGACCATTTCGAGGTTGTATGTCGGAGTTCTTTGCTCGAAGACGTAACCTGTTGTGGAGAGTCGGGAGAATCACTAAGGATATGAGACCATTTTCGAGGTTGTATGCCTAGATAGCTCCTGCTCGACGACGTTAAAAACCTGTCGTGGGAAGGAAAGCTGGAGAATCCACCACAGGATTGTAAGCCTTTCCGAGGTTTGTAATGTCGGAGCCTTTGTTCTCAACGACGTAACCTGTGTGGAAGAGGTCGGGGAGAATCCCACTAAGGGATGTGAGACCTTTCCGAGTTGTTTTTTTATGCCGAAGTCCCTGCTCGCGACGTTAACCATGTGTGTGAAGAGGCCGGAGAAATCAACCAAGGATGTAAGACCTTTCCGAGTTGTATGGTCGGAGCCTTTGACTCAACGACGTTAACCTGTTCGAAGGAAGGTCGAGAGAAATCACTAAAGGATGTAGGACCTTTCCGAGGTTGTATCTCAGAGCTTTGTCGACGACGTTACCTGTTGGAAGGGCCAAGAGACAATCCACCAAGGATGTAGGACCTTTCGAGGGTTGTATGTCGGAGGACTCTTGCTCGACGACGTTAACCTGTGGGATAGAGATCTGAGATAAAATCACAAGATGGTGGACCATCGAGGTTGTATGTCGGAGCCTTTGCTTCGACGATTTAACCTGTGTAGAAGAGATCGAATAATCCACCAAGGCATGTAGGACTTTCCGAGGTTGCTATGTCGGAGCCTTGTGTGCTCGACGACGTTAACCTGTATGAAAGAGGTCCAAATCGGATCCCCCTGGGATCGAATTTTTGTCTTGACTTTGGAGGGGTGCAATTGCCTGCGGTATCCCAAAATCAAAGGGATAATAAAGGGTCTATTTTTAGCACCGATTACTACCTTTTGAGGTCGAGGGTTAAGACCATGGGCCCAACGAGTAGAAGCTCCAACAAGGCGACATGTATATGCAAATTGACTTGAATATCCTTGCATTCGCTCGGATATTTCCTGAAATATCAACTTGATGTGAAGGTATTGGAGCATCATTCGCACCATGGTTTGAGTCAAAGTTTGCCCCTCAGGTCCGCATCTGCTTCCTTATGATATTAATGCTATTGTGATCGTTTGAGATTAGAGCATTAATTGCCCCCAGTCGGATCACCCTTTCCCACAGAACAGCGTTCAAACTGTTGCGTGACCTAGAATATTCGCCGGCGTAGAGAAATTATAGTTTAATGTCTTAGATTGTACGAATATCCAGCACACTCATTTACTAGATAAGTCAGAGACGGGTGTAGACTCGACTACCTACGATACCTTACAAGTCACTTTGTGCCACACCCCCCTAAAGGGGAAAAACCACGGATGTCACTTCTGAAATCACTAGTATTTGTAGTCGAGTGCTACAAATCACATCTATCCTCTGTGAGAGCAGAGGACTATCGCAACTCACAAACGTATAATGACTACTCTCCGATAACGGTGGAGTCCACTGTTCTCTGAGTGATCTCCAGGGTCAGAACGCTATGAAGTGAGCGAGCGTCACAAGAACCGTGGTCTCGTTGTCGACCTAGCTACGCGTGTCGAAAGACCATAGTAAGCGACGGAGGTTGGAGACGTATACCGTAGTAGCAGTGAGACCGGGTCTGAATGTCGGCTTAAGCAAGGATGCGGGTCTTCAGCGAGGACGGATGGGACTAAATCGTCGGGCCTTAAGCAGGAGACGTCGGGTCTTCAGCAGGACGTAGGGATTGAACGTCGGGCCTTAAGCAGGACGTCGGGTCTTCAGGGGACGTAGGGACTGACGTCGGGCCTTAAGCAGGATGTCGGGTCTTCAGCAGGACGTAGGACTAAACGGATCGGTGCCTTAAGCAGGACGTCCGGGTCTTCAGCAGGACGTAGGGGCTGAACGTCGGGCATTAAACAGGATTCGGGTTTTCAGCGCAGGAACATAGGAACTGAACGTCGGGCTAAGCAGGATGTCGGGTCTTCAGCAGGTCGCAGGGACTGAACCCTCGGCCTTAAGAGGACGGTCGGGTTCTTCAGCAGAACGTCGGGCCTGAATGTCGGACCTTTAGTAGAAGTCGGGCACTACATCGGGCTAATACGTCGGCGCCTGAATGGTAGGTGGGAGAAACTTGCGGCGGTGGTCCGAGCGAGGCTCCGGCGGTGGTCCGGCGAGGCTTCAGCGGTGGTTCCTGCGAGGTTCCGACGGTGGTCGAGGAGGAGCTTCTCCCTCCTCTTCCTTCTCTTCTCACTCTTCTTCTTTGCTTGGATCCCTCTGCATGAGAAATGAGGGCTATTATTTATAGATTTTATGGAGTGGCATCGGGCCCGTTAAATAGGCGTGAGAACAGGGCGAATAAGGGAAGTGGTTGAATGGACGGCCGATATTGAATCCTACGATCGTTGAACCGTCGTTGGTCATTTTAAGGGCCTTAGTAATGTACGGAATCGGCTATCTTGGGCTCGTGATTTTTTATCTCGTCGAGCCGTCGATTAGACGTATAAGCTCCTTAAAATCGGGCAGATCATTTGGTAAACTCAAATTGTGGTTTGAACCTTCAGCAGCGCTTCGGGGCATGATCGAACCCATTTGGGCTCGGATTGGGTCGACTTGGTTGCCGTTGTGTTTGTATTTTCGAGACGCTCAGTTTGACTGTAAAGCTCGCTTGAAATCGGAGTGTCAGGTGCTCCCGATTTAATTTTTGAAGTTCTTGTTAGCTTTTTGCCTCGAGATTCGTGCAGCTCAAGATATAATTTCATGATGATGTATCAAGCCTTAAGAGAATATTGTACATCAATGGTGCTAGTATTTATGGGCAAATAAGTAAGAGGATGACTGATAGTGGTGGGTAGCTTTCTGTGAGATTAATGACTAGAAAATGCCATCATATCTTCATTTTCTATTAATATTAGAAAAATGTCTAGAGGTTTATATGGCTGGAATGAGAGGGGTCTTAGAGAGGAATAATATTAGTAGACAATATCAAGAATAATTATAATTTGGGCTGATTCGGGATTGATTTGGAAAAACATTTAGAGTGATCTATTATATGGATAAATGATTATAAAAAGATGGTGAAGGTAAGCTTATCGATGTGAACTTAGGATCTGGAGTTATATGGTAGAGTTTGGTGGATTTAAAAATGATATTGAAGTATATATAATAAGAAATAGATCCAAGTCTTCTCTATTTTAGTTGATGTCTATATGAGACTGTTTTACAAATGAATTTTAGTTGTTGTTTATTGGTTTTAGAGGTTGCTTATAAGTGTAGGAAGAGTTGTGAATAGTTTAAGAGTAGGTGTTTAGTAAGAAATTTATAAAAGTAATATGAAGAAGAAATAAAGATAATAACCTAATCTCTTGAGAAAATGCAAAACACATTGAAGCTACAAAATATTTTGTTCCAATACTAAAATCTCTATATAAATATTTTGTATCCAATACTAAAATTTATAATGCTTATAAGGCCCACATATCATAGATTAATTGTAACACCAGCTAATAACCCCTTTGGTGACAAAAATAAAACAATTAAAGGAGGAAAGGCATACTGATTATTGTTACTTGTTAGATTTTCTTTAATCATTTTTTCCTTGAGCTTGATTTTTATCTAACTTACAGTTATAGATTTAATTTTATTATCTTACATTCCACATGATCTTGTACATCAATAGTTGCGGGGTCAAACTCTAAAGTCAGTCGTATGATCAGCACCAACAACATGCGAGATTACCCAAGTGACTATACCATCATTTCAAAATAAACCATAAAAGCCTTACAGATACTCGACTCATGTGAGATACAGAAAGATTGGGTCGAACATTCCATTCAATGAATGATATAATCTGATCTACACAAAATCTAAGGGAGAGGTTTATAAAGTAAGGAAATATGGCTAAATCTAATATAATAAATGAGCTCAGACTATAATAAGTGAGGGATTGGACTAACTCGCATTCATATGAAAAATATCCTCAAATAATTAGCAAAAAAAATAACCAAAAAAAAAAAGAAAATAAAAAAACAACAACAGAAAACGTCTCTAGATAGGTAAATTATTTTAAAAGTGTTATACTAAAAAAATAATTAATAATTCTATATATTAGATAAATCAAGCTATCTTAGATCTAATGATTTTTTTAAGAAATTTAATACATTGGCAACATAAGTCATTAAATAATACTCTTTCTCTTAAATCCTTAGAATTTTAAGGTAAATAGCTAAGGATCATAATATAAATTCAAAATATAATTACCTAATACTAAAAATTCCTTAAATGTCGATAATAGTATATTATCATATCAAGAGATTTATTATATACTTGAAGTAATATTTTTTAGTTTAAATAATAGGTAATACATAATTATCTCTTCGAAGTCCTAGCAAATCATGAATAAATTGATAAAAAATGATATGAAGAGAGAAGATTACTTACATCAATCAATCGCCTAGCGGAATCTCTGAAAACTATTATACTATTTCAATAGATGCAATGCTTGATAATGCCTAAGTAAAAGCTCACAAGATAAGAGATCAATTAGAACCTGTACACAACCCTTAGTCCTAAATTCCTAAGGGCCACATTTTCCTACTAGCGCATCTCTAGACGAATCTTTTTAATATTGATTTTATAACTCAAACCTATGATCACCATGATCTGGAGGATCGATAAAGCAGTAATGGACCCTTAATTCAATTAAGTAGGCAAAAAATTAATTTTAAACAATAAGTCCTCTAAAAGTATAAACAAAAGCTTTAATACCATGATCAGAGATAATGATCGAGGAAAAGTCATGTAGGACACATAATTTTTAGTTGCAGTTTACATAGTCTTTAGTTTGTGACTATTGATACAAGACAAATAATTAATTGATTAGAAATTATATATTTTCTCAATAATGAAATATATAAATTTTAATCTATTGAGTACTAACATTGCAGCGTAAAATCATATAACTATATTAAACCCGATTTCTATGAAAAATTATGTCACATCTTTAATTCTGGAGATCATTCATAAAACTTCTAAATCATAAACCTTCAATTTCACTCATAGTATTATTTGATTTGAACATAATATATTACTATATATAAATTTTGGTAAATTATTAGGCAAATCTTGGTGTGTGTGCACACATACCATAAAAAAATGTATAACGGGACACCTAATGCGTGAAATTCCTATCTCGAGTAAAGTGAGATTTCGCAATGAATCAACACCACATCATTCAGGTGTCACTGATAATTTGCAATATTTTAATCGAATTATACTGATATTCTATTTCCGAATTTCTATAAATTTAAATAATTCTATCGAAAATAAATTTTCTAATGTACCTTTTTTAGTTCCTAAAACATTATTGAATTTTATTCTAAAAACCTAATAATTTAATTAAATATTAAACGGAACGACATATTAATATTATTTAGAAATAAATCTTCATGCATTACAAACTAAAAGATTCCCTTTTCCCTTAAGTTTCGGTAAAGAGAGAAATGAAAAGTGAAATGTGAGAAAAACGAGAAGAGAGAGGAAAATGAATTGGATTTGGAAGCTACCGGTGCAATTTTCGTTAGTCAAGTCAGTTGAAATAATTGACTCGTCTAGATGAAAAGAATCCATATTCTATTTTCTGATTCAAAGATTTTGTGGTTTTTATATTTTTTTCTCTAAAATTTGTATTTTAATACCAAAAAAATATGAATAATTTGATTGACAAAATTTTTACCACATAACTTTTTGTATGTTATTAAGATCATCCATGATTATGAGTAATTTATTTGAAGATTTCACCAGATGTTAAAAAATACAATAATTTTTATCTACTCTGAAATTATTTTGACGCCTATAAAAATAGTAGTGTTGTTTATAATTAAAAGTCTTAAATATCATTTTACATAATTTTTATTATTTGATAATTTCTAAAAATGTTATTTTCTTTTCTATATGATTTTTTGTATCTACCGAATTGACCTTTTTGGCATTCTTCTTAATTAAGCTCAATTATGCATTATTTATTGCACTACCTTGAAATAAATGCTGAATGTTTGCTTGATAATAGCTGACTCGCTATCATTGTTATGATTATTATGAAATAATATAAATATAAAATTAAATCAATAAACAGACTAGTTGACCACGTTAGTTGTGAGACTGATCTAACATATACATGATGGTGGGCTGACGGGCCTTTCTTTAAATAATGTGGATTTGGTTTTCATCATATATTTAATTCACATGATACAATAAATGTAAGTTTAATGAGATCATTAACTGTACCAACAGGTAAAGAGTGATGACTCTATTTCAAGAGCCAACGATTTATTTAATACTTGATCAATTAACACTTTGAAAAATTACTATGATAGCTAGGACTTCTTACTTGTTTTTAGTGCGACTACTTGAATGCTGTTCATTAAGCTGTTCAATATTAGGCCAGACCCAAAACGCTGACTCCGAAACTCGACCCAAATTTGGGGTTTGGCGTTGACCCGAACCTAAAAAACCGACCCGTTACAAACTGCGGTCGCATTACCGGTTGACCCGGTGAAACCAGGAATTGAAACCCGGTGAAAGACCCGAAAAAACCTATATGGGCCCCGGCTGTCCCCGTGTTGCCATGCACTTGGCTGCCCCGCTGCCCTGTATTGTTGCCCCAGCTGCCCCCAGCGCCAACTTTGCCTGCCCCGGCTGACTGCTTGCCCCGCCGATGCCTGCCCTGGCTACCCACCCGAGGCCACAAGAGGACATCAAATTGAACTCAACAATAACATCTTGCGAGCTTCGAGAACTCGAGCCGCGCGACAAACCGCTCTCTTGCTATGTTCCCCGCAGGTTGGCTGCTGGTGCAACCATCACGTGTTGTATTTCCCTTATACATCTGCCACGCCTGTATTCGAATCACCTGCCATTATTGCACTGAAGTGGGCCGGGTCGAGTTGACTCGAACCAGAAGCAGGTCCAAGGTTCGGATCCCAAAAAAGTTGACTCGTTGCAAAAATTCGGTCGGGTTGAACAACCAAATAGCTGCTAGAGTCAGTTAGATTCGACCAAAACCCGGCCCCGTAACCCTGAATTACCCCCCTAATATCATGAGACATTATCTGATTATTCGGATCCGGATTTTATTATTATTGTACAAATTTCTGTTATTGTATAATCTTACTACTATACCAACTAATGTTACTGATATAGATACTGATTACAAATTTGATATTATTGATTTCACTGACCTGATGATTAAGGGCAATGTGATAACACTGATCAGTATTGATATAATAATAAAATGCATTGGGATAACAATGGGCTATATCCCTATATACTTTTACTCATTGGGCGGAGGGAGGAGGGCGCGGGGGGCAAAGGGGGGCACTGCCCCCTCTAAAAAACGGAAAAACTCCTGCAACGACCTGTTAGGCTATATGGTATGCAAGTGCCCACCTTAAAAAACAAAACCTGTTAGGTCTTATGCTAAGGTAACAATGGTTTGAGTTGCCGTTAATTTAATATACTTTTTAAACTTTTTTTCTTTTTTATTTTTAACCGGTGGCTTTTTACCAGCCTATTCAACTTTTTAAATATTAATTTTATAAAACATTTATTACTTATAATAATTATTATTAAATATTAAATTATCACCCAATTATTTAATAATGTTTGCAACTGACTAATGATCTAATTAATTATTGTGAATGATTTTGCTTTCTCTAGCTTTTATTGCTCAATGAAAATGTTGCTTACGGCCGCTAGCGTACTCATGACAGCACACCCAACCAAATATATATTGTGCATTATTGATTTAGTTAAAGCTAAAATTGAGCAGCCTAAATGAGGCTTTAAAGTTGATTGTTTTAATGGCTTAATAGAGCAACAAATCCTCGTCAACGAGAAAACCCTGCGTATAATTTTGTAATTCTTCCTTTTAAAGTTCATTTATTAATCCAAAGAAGCCACCAACATTATTTTTTGGAAAACATGAAAAACATCAAATGATTTGTTTTCCTTTTAACTTCTCTCCCGTGGACTCACGAGTCTATGACCTCGAGCACGGCTTTTGTTAGGCCCCCCCTGAACAAAATTCTGGCTCCGCCACTGATCAGAAGAACTGATTGTTACCAGTAGCTATATGATTTGATTGAGAGTTATGTAGAATGGGTAATTTAAGGTGCATTAGTTTGCATCGCATAATGAATGACATTAATAGAATGAACTATATGATTGAATGATTTTTAGAGTTTTATTAATTTAATTTGAGTTTATTAGATTGAATTTGATTTATATTGATTTTATGCTCGAAATCCTTTAGGAAAATGTCGTGGTACGATATTTTTTAAGGTGGGTAGATTGTAATAACCCGTACGAATTTTTAAATTTTTATAGAGTCATCATATAACTCTAAATTGTAAACAATCTTTGCTATAGTATTTTGATTGAACTATTACATTATACAGATTTTTGTTTTTGTAATTTTTTAAGTAGCCGGTGAAAATCTTTAAGGAATTGTATCTATTTGTACAAAATGAAAATTTGAGACCTTTCAGTGTTCGTTTTGGCAAATGATTTTACTAATATTTTG
>NW_021427861.1:67093-80365 GCF_001605985.2 Dendrobium catenatum
AACGCATGTTCGAATCCCCTTTCATGCAGCGCCAGCCCTTAAGTGGGGAGAAAATAATTGCGGGTCCTGCACTTGTGGGGCTGGTAGCTGGTAGGCTCGTCGAGGGATTAGTTACGCCATCATGCGGCTCCTAAGGGAATGACAATGGGTAGACACCCGGTTCCAAAAAAAAAAATAATAAAAAAAAGAGAAGAAAACAATAAAAAGAGCTCTCTGCTTTTGATCGTAAGTGTTAGTGCTATTATGAATTATGAAGGAATTACGTGCTAAATTTGAAATTTTTAATTCAAAATTTTTTAATAAATAAATTGGATTTATAAATGCAAAATAACAAATTGAATTATGCTAAGCAAAAAAGCAGACTTCAACAAAACTAATGATGAAATCAAAGAGCAACTAAAGTCTAAAGGGGCAAAATTTTAAATATTTTTTAAATTTAAATTTAAAAAATGGGATTTTTTTTTTTAAAGCAAATCAGATCATATCATCACCGTCCCGTGTCCGCACAGAATACTTTCTCCTTCACCACGTGGCTGGTGATACATATAACAAGGGCAAGTTGCTCGTTCATGCGTAAACTTGCACATTTTTTTCTTTTTTGTTTATGTTTCTAAATCTAAATTTATCAAAAGTTTAAACTTAAATTTAATTGGTAGTCTTATAATTTAGAATGGTAAAACATTGCCTGGTCAAAGAAGAACTCAAGTGTTTTAGATATTAAAAAATATTGACCATTAGTTTCATATTGCTATTTAATTTTAATTTAAGAAATAAATATTTATTCTTAAACTACAATACAGATATTTTTGTGCATTAATTTAATAGGTTATTTTTTGTTTTGTTTGGAATAGTTTTCATGATGTTTTCTGAAGCAACTTTTTAATACAAAAAATTTTTAAATTATAAATTTTGTACTAAAAAATTTTTTTTAGAAATAAATAAGAAAGTTATCACAAACAAATTTTTTACCTTCAGGCAACTCACTTTGATCTAGACCTGTCAATTTCGGATCACGGGTCGGGTTCGGGTCGAACCCCGAACTGACCTGGCACTATTCGGGTTCGGATCAACCCGACCCATTTTTGCAAACGGGTCGATTTTCTGAACCCGAACCCGACCAGCTTCGGGTTCGGGTCAACCCGACTCGATCCGCGTGCGACCCGGCCCACTTCAGTGCAGATAAGGGGCAGGTGATTCAATACAGGCGTGCAGCTGTATAGGAAATACCGCACGTGATGGTGCAAGCAGCAGCCACCGGCGGGGACGATAGCAAGAGACGTGTGTCGCGCGGCTCGATGTCTCGAAGCTCGGCATGATGTTATTTGAGTCAGATTTGATGTCCTCTTGTGGCCTCGTGGGTAGCCAGGGCAGGCATCGCGGGGCAGCAGTCAGCCGGGGCAGGCAAAGTTGGGCTGGGGGCAGCTGGGGCAAGCAATACAGGGCAGCGGGCAGCAAGTGCAGGCAACACGGGGCAGCCGGGGCATATAGGTTTTTCGGGTCTTTCACGGGTCATTCCTGGGTTTCCGGGTCAACCGGAATGCGACCCAGTTTTGTAACGGGTCGGTTTTTAGGTTCGGGTCAACCCAAACCCAAAATTTTTGGGTCGGGTTCGAGTCAGGTTTTTGGGTCTGGTCTAATATTGACAGCTCTAATTAACAAGCATTTCAGTAGTCGCACTAAACAAGTAAGAAGTCCTAGCTATCATAGTATTTTTCAGTGTTAATATCAGTATTAATAAATCGTTGGCTCAGTAAATAGAGTCATCACTCTTTACCTGTTGGTACATTAATGATCTCATTATAACTTACATTTAGTGTATCATGTGAATTAATATATGATAAAACCAAATCACATTATTTAAAGAAAAGCCCGTCAGCCCACCATCATGTATATGTTAATCAGTCTCCAACTAACGGGTCAACTAGTCTTTATTGATTTATTTTATATTTATATTATTATCATAATATCATAACAATGATAGCGATCAGCTATTACTCAAGCACATATCCACATTTATTTTCAAGGTAGTGCAATAAATAATGCATAATTGAGCTTAATTAAGAAGATGCCAAAATGTCAAACGGTAGATAACAAAAAATCATATTAGAAAAAAAATAAACATTTTTAGAAAATTATCAAAATAATAAAAATTATGTAAAATGATATTTTAAGACTTTTATTATACAACACTACTATTTTTAGGCGTCAAAATAAATTTCAGAGTTGATAAAAATTATTGTATTTTTAAAATCATCTGGTGAAAAATCTCAAATAAATACTCATAATCATGATCTCTATAACATACAAAAAGTTATGTGGTAAAAATTTTGTCAATTCAAAATTATTCATATTTTTTGGTAATGAAAATACAAATTTTAGAGAAAAAATATAAAAAACACAAAATCTTTGAAATCAGAAATAGAATATGGATTCTTTACATCTAGACGAGCAATTATCTCAACTGACTTGACTAACGAAAATTGCACCGTAGCTTCCAAATCCAATTTTCCATTTTCTCTCTCTTCTCTTTTTCTCACATTTCACTTTTCATTTCTCTCTTTAGCCGAAACTTAAGGGAAAAGGAATCTTTTAGTTTGTAATGCATGAAGATATTTCTAATAATATAATATTCGTTTAATATTTAATTAAATTAATTTTTAGAATAAAATTCTAATAAATTGTTTTAGGACTAAAAAAAGTACATAAAAATATCCATAAAATAAATCATAATAATAAAAAATATCAGTTAAATTGATTTGCAAAACGGACACCTGAAGGTTCTGAAATTCTCACTTGTACCAATAGGTATACATTTTTTAAGGATTTTCACCGATGCCTAAAAATTACAAAAAAAATTTGTATAAGTAAAATAGTTCAATCAAAATACTATGATGAAGAAGGTTTATGATTTAGAGTTATAATGACTCCAGAAAAAATTGACAAATTCAAAATACGGGTTATTATATAGTATATGTTTTACCTGCAATGTTAGTACTCATAGACAAAAAAAATTAAATATTCAATGAGAAAATAATAATTCAATCAATAATATTTGTCATTATCAAAATCACAAACTAAAGACAGTAAACTGCAACTAAAAATTATGTGTCTACATGACTTTTCCTTCAATCATTATCTCTGATCATGATATTAAGTTTGTTTCATACTTTAGGAAGACTTTATGAAAATTATTTTGTACAAAATTAAAGTTATCATATGCTTTTCATCCTCCAACTGGTGAACAAATTGGAGTTATAAATCAAATATTAGAAAATTTACTAAGATGCCTTGTAGGAAAATGGCCTAGGAATTAGGACTTAATTTGTACATCTTAATTGATCCTATAATTGTACTTTTACTAGCATAATCAAAGCTTCATCTATTGAAATAGTATATAGTTCAAATCCTAGGCGATTGATTGATGTAATAAATCTTCTCTCTCATACATTTTTTTATTCAATATTCATATTTGCTAAGGACTTTCAAAGATAATATGATACCATAAAACAAAAAATAACTTCAAGTAATAATAAATCTACTTGTATGATAAATTATACTATATCAATTAAAATTTTTAAAGAAGGTAATTATATTTTGATTTATATTTATCCTGAGCATTACCAAAATTCTAAGTTTAAGAAAATATATGCAATGGCTTATGGCCCATTCAAAATTCTTAAAAAAATTAGATATAATGCTTATCATCTTGATTTAATTATTGATATATTAATCCATCATATTATTAATATTGAAGATATTTTATCATATGATGGAGTTAGCAAACCTCCACTTATTAAGTCTGACTCTTTAATATGAGACATATTTCCTTACTTATAAAATCCCTTAGTTTTGGAGATCGATTATATCATCATTGAGGAAGCACCAATTGATCTAATTGTTGAGTATCATCTTTTAGTTCATTGAAAGAGTAAATCATCTAGTAATGATGTGTGGCTGACTCATACTGACTTAGAGATTTTGACCCCGCAACTAGTTGATGTAACATATCATGTGGATGAAGATAATAAAATTAAAAGTCTTACTGTAAGAGATAAAATCAAAGCTCAAGGAAAAGATTAAAGAAAATGCCCAATTACAAAAGTCATACTTTCCCTCCTTTTTTTATTTTTTTCACCAAAGGTTATACTTGTAATTTCTAAAAATTGGGCTTATAAGCATTATAAATTTTAGTATTGGAACAAAATATTTATATAGAGATTTTAGTATTGGAACAAAATATTTGTAGCTTCAAGTGTTTGCATTTTCTTCAATGAGATTAGGTTATTATCTTTATTTCTTCTATATTACTTATAAATTCTCTTAAACACCTACTCTAAACTATTCACAACTCTTTCTACACTTTATAAGCAACCTCTAAAACCAATAAACCAACAACTAAATTCATTTGTAAACAGTCTCATATAGACATCAACTAAAATAGAGAAGACTTGGATCTATTCTTATTATATATACTTCAATATCATTTTAAACTCCACCAAACTCTACCATAAACTCCAGATCATAAGTTCACATCATAAGCTTACCTTTCACCATCTTTTATAATCATTTATCTCATATAAAGATCACTCTAAAATGTTTTTCCAAATCAACCCGAATCAGCCCAAATTAGATTATTCTTGATATTTCTACTAATATACCTCTCTAGACCCCTCATCATTCCACCATATAAACTCTAGAACATTTTTCTAAATATATAAAATAAGATATATGGCATTTTCTAGTCATTAATCTCACCAAAAAGCTACCCACCACTATCAGTCATCCTCTTACTTTATTGCCCATAAATACTAGCAACATTGATGTACAATATTCTCTATAAGGCTTGATACATCATCATGAAATTATATTGAGCGGGCACGAATCTCGAGGCAAAAAGCTAACAAGAAACTTCAAAAATTAAATTCGGGAGCACCTGAACTCCGATTTCAGCGAGCTTACAGTCAAACTGAGCGTCTCGAAAATACAAACACAACGGCACCAAGTTCGACCCAATCCGAGCCCAAATGGGTCTGAATCATGGACCCGAAGCGCTGCTGGAAGGTTCAAACCACAATTTGAGTTACCAAATGATCTCCGATTTTAACGAGCTTATACTCTAATCGAACGGCTCGACGAGACAAATCCAACGAGCCCAAGATAGCCGAATTCCGACATTACTAAGGCCCTAAAATGACCAACGAACGGTGCACGATCGTAGGATTCAATATCGGCCGTCCATTCAACCACTCCTTATTCGCCCCTGTTCTCACGCCTATTTACGGGCCATGCCACTCCATAAAATCTATAAATATAGCCCTCATTTCTCATGAGAGGGGATCCAAGCAAGAAGAGAAGAGGAGAAGAGAAGGAAGAGGAGGGAGAAGCTCCTCCTCGACCACCGTCGGAACCTCGCCGGACCACCGCTGAAGCCTCGCCGGACCACCGCCGGAGCCTCGCCGGACCACCGTCGCAGTTTCTCCGCACCACCATATCAAGGCCCGACGTTTAGGCCCGATGTTCAGGCCCGACGTTCAGGCCCGACGTTCTACTAAAGGTCCGACATTCAGGCCCGACGTTCTGCTGAATACCCGACGTCCTGCTTAAGGCCCAAGGTTCAGTCCCTGCGACCTGCTGAAGACCCGACGTCCTACTTAAGGACCGACGTTCAGTCCCTATGTCATGCTGAAGACCCGACATCCTGTTTAAGGTCCGACGTTCAACCCCTACGTCCTGCTGAAGACCCGACGTCCTGCTTAAGGCCCGACGTTCAGTCCCTATGTCCTGCTGAAGACCCGACGTCCTGCTTAAGGCCCGACGTTCAGTCCCTACGTCCTGCTGAAGACCCGACGTCCTGCTTAAGGCCCGACGTTCAGACCCCGGTCTCCTGCCTACTACGGTCTTCCCGACCTCCGTCGCATACTATGGTCCTTTCGACCTCCATCAACATTCAAATGTCTTTCAGACCCCAGTCTCCTACCGACTACGGTCTTCCTGACCTCCGTCACCTACTATGGTCATTCCGACCTCCATTAACAAACAATGGTCTTTCTGAACCCGGTCTCCTGCCGACTACGGTCCTTCCGACCAAACGAACATGTATATGTCACACCTACCATGTAATGCAATCTATATGTTGTATATTTGCTACATCAATCCAAGGCCTTCTCCCAAGGAAGGGCCTCATTTGTAATTGACTACAAATACTAGTGGATTCATTCAAACTGGGCCTGGCCCCGTGGTTTTTCCCCCTTTCAGGGGTTTTCCACGTAAAAAACTATTGTGTCTCTTATGAATGCTACACCCTCTCACTTATCTAATTGTGTGCTGGATCTTCGTACAATGCTAAGACATTAAACTATATTTCTCTACCGCCGCGAATATTCTAGCACGCAACAAGGCTGATGCTCATCATTTACACTAAAGTTGACTTGTGTATTATATTTTTACCAAATTATATCAACAACGTTTTCAATAATTGGGAAAGCCATCGTTTATAACTAATAACAAACATTCACAAAATCATTTCAGCTTAGTTAGGCCATATGATTTTTCCCATTATGGCCTTTCCACTTAAAAATACATGTGACTTTTTAACTCCTCTCTGTGCATTAGATCTTCGTATAAAGATAAGACATTAAACTTCTCTCTATCGTTGTAAAATTTCCAACATACAACAATAGTATTATTTGTTAATCAACATAAAGAGATTCATATATATCACTGAATCAACATAAGCAGAAGCAATTTAATTAATTCAACTTACGAAAAAAATCACATATAAGATCTTCTTGCATGATATCTTA
Organism: Dendrobium catenatum; assembly: GCF_001605985.2. Taxonomy (NCBI): domain Eukaryota; kingdom Viridiplantae; phylum Streptophyta; class Magnoliopsida; order Asparagales; family Orchidaceae; genus Dendrobium; species Dendrobium catenatum. The sequence continues at coordinate 73,897 of NW_021427861.1, forward strand.
GATTATTAAACAAAAATTAACAAAACATAGAAAAGATAGTGTTGAAGAACTAACTTATAGAGCTGTGATTATTTCTAATAATAAAGATATCAGGGGCGGAACCATCCATAATTTTCAAGGGGGGACAAACTTACAATTAACCGTTCCCCCTAACGGGTTTCGCCCTTGCAGGGGTTTCCGCGGGCAGCGCCCCCGGAACAAATTTTGATTTACTATTTCTCTTTGTATTTGGTTCATTATTCCCTAACAATAACATATCTACACAATGTATTTAATTATATTGGGGGCAATTGCTTAAAAATCATAATATTTTAATATTTTAAGGAGGGGCAATTGCCTAAAAATCCTTATAATAAAGAATAAAAATTACCTAAGTAATAATATAATGAAAAAAACAAATTCAGGGGGCCCCTAGCCACAAAGGGGTTCCGCCTCTGAACGAGATGATCAATATATTTGCACAGTTCTTATTAGTTATTATAAATAAATAGGGAAGAGCCATTTAGAGCTGCTAAATATAAGCAATTAATGTCAATATCTAATTACTTCATTACATCAAATCAATCGATGGATTCATTAAATTTTAATAAATTTTAAAATATGATCTCAAAGACTATGCTGGCCCTAATTAAAAAAATCATGAACTCTCAAGAAAATTTTTATCACCTTTTTATTTTAATTTTAAATATATTTTATTTATATTTTAGTTTAAATAAAAATATATTTGATATTTTAAATAAGTGTTATTTTATTTTTATTGAATAATGCATAAGTGGTTAATGACTATGAATGGTGATCTGTTGTCGGTGGTGATAGTTATGACTGAGCTGATTTTTATTTTAAGAAAACTAAAATATTAAAAAAAAAAACCTAATAGTTATTCTTGAGCATTTCTAAAAATAATATAATTTATTTTAAAAATAGAAATTAAAGTATCTAAAATACAAATTAAATATATTAAAAAAAGAGTTCTCAAGCAACCCCTTAACATATAAGAAATACCATTGTTTAAAATTGTACAATGAGAGCCGTCTCAACGCAATTCGATCTTATAAAAGCGTTGAGGCAAATGCTTCGAACCCGAATTGTGATATGTATGTCTCAATTATACAAAAGGCGTGCTTTGAGGGGTGCCTCACCTCACTTATGTGAGGTGTTCCCCTCGAAATAAAATCATTCTTGTCGTTCGACGACTTCGTCTGGTGCACTGCCCGTAAGGTAGAGTGTTAAATGAGTCACTAAAAGCTTCTTTGCCTTCTTCAATAATGTTCCATGGTCGATCAAAAATCAAGATAGGTCAACGACGTACCTTGTTGGATCGGAAGTCGGGAACATTTGATGATGTTCTTTATGTTGGACCCAAAGTAACAACGACAGGAATTTACTCGCTGCAACAGTAGGCATTCTTCTCCCCTTAAATGTGCTTAGTCGATCAAGTAGGTAGGTCCTTCGCCTCTGTTGACTCATATGCTCAACTCGTATGCTACTATTCGACTTGCGTTAGCAAAACTTATTCTTACATATTAAATAATTAAATAAATATTAACACTTAACAATCAATAAAACTGAATTATTCTAAATTAACAAATTATATTCATGAAATGAGTCCTATTAAATTATATCCTCATTTTGACTTTACGTAATTTCTAATTTTGAGATCTTCGCCTAAAAAAACCTTAAGATTTACATCTCGTCTCACACGAACTAAAATTAAACACCTCAATACTCAACATTCTTTATTTAGAAATACTAAACATTTCAACTTTCTTTATGATTATAATATTCATGAACATGCAAGTCCTCAAATAATCTGCATTGTACGTTTGGCTATGAGAACATGGAAGCCTTCATTGCACAACTTATTATAAGGGGTCAAGAGGACTTTTTGTTTTGTTTTTTTGTTTTTTTTTTTGTGAAATCTCTAAGTTTCCAGATTCAGTTCGTCTTCACAAAATTCAAAACAAACCTAATAAAATAAAACAAAATCTTAATTATGCTCTAAATAATTAATGAAATCTCTAATCAGAAGCTTAATTACCTATAGTTGTTTTTTTTAAATAAAAAAATAAATATTTTTTGTTTTAAAAAAAACCTCAAAGAAAAATATAAAACAAACAATCAAAATAAAAATAGAGAACATTTAGGCTTCGTTTGGAATTACTTTTTTACTGTTTTTTAAATCAATTTTTTAATATAAAAATTAGAAATTTTATACTAAAAAATTATTTTAGGAAGCAATAATAAAGCTATATTAAATAAAATCTTAGTCAATAATTATAGCATAATTAATTTGTGCTACCAAAACAAAATTATAATTTCTGATGAAATAATTTTATATTTTGATATATACTTGACTCATACCAACTTAGAGATTTTGACCCCCACAACTAGTTATTATAACAAATCATATGGATGAAGATAATAAAACTAAAAGCCTTATTGAAAGAGATAAAACCAAAGCTCAAGGAAAAGATTAAAGAAAATACCTAATTACAAAAGCCCATCTTTCCCTCATTTTTTTCCCTCCAAAGGTTAGACTTGTAATGCCTATAAAAATGGGCTTAGTAGCATTGCAAATTTTAGTATTTGAATTAAATATTTAGATAGAGATTTGATTGGTGCTTCGTAGCTTCAAGTGTGAGCTTTTTCTTCGGTGAGATTAGGTTATTATCTTTATTTCTTCTATGTTACTTAAAAATTCTCCTAAGCACTTACTTTAAACTATTCACAACTCTTTCTCCACTTTATAAGCATCCTCTAAAACCAATAAACTAATAACTAAATTCATAAAACTCTTCTAAACACTTTCATATAGCCATCAACTCAAATAGGGAAGACTTGGACCTATTTTTATTCTCTATAGTGTAAAACTCTGAGAGTTCTTGAACAGAACCTTTCGGTTCTTGAAGCAGGAAACAGAGAGGAAAATATAAATCTTATTATTATTGCATACCATTACAGGGAAGAAGATGGCCTATATATAGGCAAGCATAGACCTAAAGATAACAGCTACCAATGATCTACTGCCAGCTCATTAATAGATATAACGTTAATTACATTTTGGCTTACTTCCTAATATTCCCCCACAAACTAAAGGGTCTTGCTTAACCGTTAGTTTGTTCCTGAGAGCTTGGAAACGAGGTGTAGATAAGGGACTTAGTGACGATATCAGCAGGTTGATCAATGGTGTTGATAGGAAGAACCCGGATGGCGTTGTGTAGAATATGATCTCGGACAAATTTTTGGTCAATCTCAATATGTTTCGTCCGTGCGTGGAACACCGGATTATTCGCAAGAGCAATTGCCGACATGTTGTCGCAAAAAATGTCAGTCGGAGTGTCTTGAGGTATACCGAACTCGTTCAAGATTTTGCCGAGCCAAAGGACATCAGCCGCAAGTGCAGCTAGTGCTCGATATTCTAATTCGGTGAATGAGATGGCGATAGTGTGCTGCTTCTTTACGGTCCAAGAGATTAGATTTTAGCCTAAAATGAGCAGAATCCAGATGTACACTTGCAGGTTGTTGGATCTCCAGCCCAGTCGGCATCTGAAAAAGAAGTGAGGTGGAGATTAGATTTTGAAATGGGAAGACCAAAATCCAGCGTACCTTTGATGTAACGAAGAAGGCGTTTGAGGAGAAAGACATGCTGCGGCTGTGGATCTTGCATGTGTTGTGATAAAGTGTTGACGTTGTATGCTATGTCTGGACGGGTAATAGTCAAATATTATAAGGATCCCGTGAGCCGGCGATACAGAGTAGGATTTGAGAGCAATTCTTCCTGCGGAAATTCGGCTGGGAGCTTTGTGCAAGAGGATTTGCGATGGAGTTGCAGTGCTGAAGTTGTGCTTGGTGAAGGATGGATAACACATACTGCTGCTGAGAAAGAAAGAACTGCTGATTGTTTCGGGTAATCTGAATACCCAGGAAGTTATTGACTTCACCGAGGTGTTTAAGAGTGAACTTAGCACCTAATTGAGCAATAATTTCATTGATGGCAGATAGATTATTACCAGTAATTAAAATGTCATCAACGTAAATGAGTAAAAATATGTGCGATTTAGAATTTTGGAGTATAAACAACGAAGGATCAGATTTACTGTTTATAAAACCGATAAGAAGAAGTTGTTCCGTGAAAGTATTATACCATTGTCGGGGAGCCTGTTTGAGACCATACAAAGTTTTGTGAAGACGACATACGTAATCAGGATGGGTTGGATCTTCGAAACCGCGAGGCTGTTGCATATGAACGGTTTCGTGAAGTTGCCCGTGCAAGAAGGCGTTCGCCACATCAAGCTGCTGAACCTGCCAGTTATTATGTATAGCAAGAGCAAGTAAAATGCGAATGGTAGGTAATTTTGCAACGGGACTAAAGGTTTCGGTATAATCAGTGCCGAATTCTTGGTTGTTACCCAACGTGACCAGTCGAGCTTTGTATTTAGCTATTGATCCATCAACATGCTGTTTGGTGCGATAAGTCCACTTGCATCCTAATACACCCGAAGCCGGTGAAGGTACAAGCGTCCATGTTCCCTGTTTTTGCAAAGCTAGAAACTCTTCTGCCATGGCTTTACTCCATTCAACCTTTTTAACAGCATCCGTATAACAAGTGGGATATGGATCTTGTTCTTGCAGCTGATTCTTGTGAAAGAGATTGAAATGCACTTTGGGTTTCAAGGAACCTGTTTTGCTTCGGGTAACCATTGAATGATGGTTTGGTGGAGGAGCAGGCATCGAACCATGAGTGTTTCTGGGACTGGGTGGTCTGATAGGCCTGTTAGAGACATGATGCAAAGCTGGAGGATCTCGGACGATGGGTAAAGAAGGTTGTTTAGTAGATGTAAGGTTAAACGATTGCTGTTGTACCGAGGTGGGAATGAGCAGAGCCGGTGGAGTTGTGGAATTGTGCTGAGCAGAGGAGGATTGGTCACCTGAGAAAGGAAAGAATAGTTTGTCAAAAGTTACATGCCTGGAAATAGTGACTTTGGATGTGGATACATCCAAACATTTGTAACCTTTATGTTTATCAGTATATCCAATAAACACACAAATCTTTGCCTTGGGTTGAAGTTTATGACGATCATGAGAAGGTATTAGCGGAAAACAGGCACATCCGAAAGTGCGTAGATGAACATATTGAGGTTTAGTGGCGTAGAGTAATTCAAACGGTGATAGTTTTTGGGTGTTCGGAGACGGCATCCTGTTAATTAAATATACCGTGGTAAGCACTGCATCGGGCCAGTAGAGGTAGGGAACGTTGGCGGTGTGTAAAAGCGAACGCGAAGTTTCTATTATATGCTGGTGTTTTCTCTCAGCCACCCCGTTTTGCTCCGGCGTATGAGGACACGAAATCTGATGGCTTATACCGTTTTGTTTAAGAAAATTTTCGAGCGAATGATTAAGATATTCTCCACCACCGTCGGTCCTAAGGCACTTTATGCGTTTAGACGTTAGGTTCTCAATCTGATTTTTGAACTCAATAAAAACAGCGGTAACATCAGACTTAAAACGTATAGGAAAAAGCCGGGTAAATCTAGTATAGTCATCCACAAAAATGACATAGTAAAGAAAACCATTGGACGAAGCAACTGGAGCAGGACCCCAGACGTCCGAATGGATTAAGTCTAACACAGATTTCGTTTGATGTAATGATCTTTCAAACAGAATCTTGTGAGTTTTTGAAGAATTACAAGAATGACAAACAATGCTAGTGTTATTAATGTGTAAAGAAGGATTTGAAGGAGCTATGGTGTGTAAAATCTTTTGGTTCGGGTGCCCGAGCCGATTGTGCCAGGAGAACAGAGGCTTGCGGATGGCTGTGTTGGCAATCGCTTGGCTGCTATTGTAATATCAAAATCTGCTCCAGGATCGTCCTGGGACGATCAGTGGAAAGTTTTGCTCCAGATTTTGCCCAGTTTTGCTCCAGGTGGTTTTTTGTACATATCGTCCAGGCCGATTTGGACATCATCCAGGCCGATTGGCACTGTAGAAAATGTCGGCCTGAGAATAGTTCTGGGAATCGTCCAGGGCGATCGGGACGATCGAATTTTGGTCTGATCGTCCCGGGACGATCTGACGATCGGCCGGGCCGATCTGTGTATTATAAAGCTGAAATCAGCTCATTTTGAAGAGAGAGAAAATTTATAAAAATATCTGATTTTTCTGAGGAGAGAGAAAGTCGAAAAGCTTTTTGGAAAAGTTGATTTTCGGACGACGCGGAGCTGTTTTCGTCCGACGAGATTGTTCAGGAAATTGTTGTACGCAAGGTAAGGCACATTCCGCCTTTCTCAATTTTCAGAACCGTCGTGTTTGGCGGTATTTTCTGTCCGGATTTTGTTTCCGTTAGGGATTTTCGTTCGTATCTTTTGATTGGTTCAGTTTTTACCGCGTAACTTTCTGTATGTTGTTGACGTGCCGAGTGTGCACATTTTGGTTATTTTCTGAAGATTTTTGTCCGGGTATTTTTGATTCG
>NW_021427861.1:82787-100093 GCF_001605985.2 Dendrobium catenatum
AGCTCTTCTATTTAAAGAGCTCTTATTCAACTTTTTTTTTAAGACCTTTGGCTGCTGCCTTGACCTGAGAAGACCTTGAGGAGAGAAAGAGAGAGAGGGAGAGAGAGAGGATCTTGTGAGGGGGAGCTTGTGAGGGGATTCACAAGGGTTTCTTCAAGGATCGCTCTGCTTGTCCGTGGAAGGGTCGGTAGAGGTAAGGAGTTTACTTTTGGTTGAGGTTCTCTGCCAGCTTCAGGAGGAAGCAAAAGGAGGTAGGTTCTCTGCCTTGCCGGGGTGGCAAAAAGGAGGTTCTTGTGAGGGCTTCTCCGCCTAGCCGTGGGGGCTAAAGGAGAGTCACAATTTGTAGTGCAATACTTGGAGGGTGCCTCCAAGGAGTGGACGTAGGTCGAGTCGACCGAACCACTATAAATTTCCGTGTTCTTTTTCTTGCTTCCGCACTTTTTAATTCCGCATTTATTTCTGTGGTGTGATTTCATTTATGCAATTTTTATTCTTTGTGAAAAGAGTTTTTAAAATATCAATTCCCCCCCCCCCCCCTCTTGGTTAGCTTGGGACTAAGTTCATAGGGCTTAACTTCCCGAAGGAACTTTCATAACATCCCTAATGAACTTTCACTTGATAGGTTGCTTTCAATGTTGGACATGATATGTCCCTAAATAACAATTAGGGAAGCATTTTAAAATGTAAATCTCCTATCGACGATAACACTAGTGTTGTCGACTAGGGAAGTTCATGTGTTATGGACTCAATGAGTTACCAACAAAGGTGAATGAGGGAGCTGTAGTAAACACAACTCATCTATGATCAGTTATGCAAGCATATGCACCTATCCCCTTTAAGAAGAAAGTTTTGAAATGCAACAAACACATTAACCTTCCTTACAAACAGAGACCAAATTGAAGGGATAACATAATTACAATCAATCAATAACATGGAATTCCCATTGGAATTTTGGAGAATTTTAAGCCAATCATAATGCAGATTTCTACGGGGTTGTGGAAGATCTGTTATACACACCACATACTACCTATAGGTGAACACCATATGATACATAATAAATCAAATTTAAATCTCTATGAGATGTCATAGAAAAAGAGTTGCACTCTCGGTGTGTCAACTGTAAGAAAAATGTCAAAGGACAAGGAAGTTGTATCGAACAAATCAGTATACATGCGGGAAAGAATAGGTGAATTTGTAGCAAGAAAGAAAACTCTTCTACGAACATGATCAAGTAGTGGCGATTGAGAAAACACCCTCTATGAGTTATGTTAAGTGATGCTTAGAGTTAAAGCAAACTACATGCAATAACTAAAATCTAGAAAGCTTTCACGCCACTGGATTCGCAACATGTGTACAAGGAGACAGAAGACATTTGTAGCCCCTTTAATAAAATCTCTGGCATTTTCTAAATAAAATCACTCTCATAAATGGATCATATTTAAATATTTTAAAATGCACTTTATGTATTAAATATGATCCCTTAAATGAAATCTACTCTGCATGTGCTTCGATCAACGTGCTAAAAGAATAAACACTAATGTCCGAGAATGCTATGCAGGGTCAATACTATAACCTGCATGTGCTCCGATCGTCGCAAATAAATCATAAATCCAACGATCCGAGAATGCTGCGTGGGTCAAATATTAAAGTTTCATCTTTCTCCTTGAAAGGCCTGGAGTCGACACGACTTGAATAGCAAAATGCCTCTCATAATCTTATAAAAATATAAGTGACTTTAATGTCACCCCGATGACGACTGTATTGATCAAAAATTTTAACCCGAGGGGTCAAATCTAAAATCCAACAAAGCCTAAATCTCTAAAATGAAATCTTTCACTTAAAATTTTGAAACTGAAATCATCCACCTTTCACAACTGTTTGTCGGGGGTGATAAATTTGAAAGTAATCTCAACTCACAAAGAGCAAATATTGTTTAGGGTGTATCACTACGATTCAACCTCAAAAAGTCTCTTGCCAATAGAGATGTGGTACATTCCGTCTGATCGGGTGATTTTGCCTCAAAATTGCACCATTATAATATGATCATGGCTAAAGCCCGTATGTTCCCTAAAGGCTTCAAACCCTTGAGTTATGAATCATAGGGTATATTCGATAAGCATCAAGCCCTCTGTCAGCTAAGGTGGATTCAAATATATCCGCTTAGACAAACATCAACCCAGGTCTACAAGGCATTCTTAGACGAAGTAACCCATGGCTATCGATAAATCACCTTCTATCAGGTTTGGTCGACTACCTCCTCTGACTAAGTAGACTAGGGAACATGACAGCCCGGGATGACGGAACCATGGGATCTTGATCAGGCTCATCTTCATTCCCCCCACCACCAGTTTTAAGTTTATGGTGATAAACTCTAAATTTCAAACTACAAAATCCAAATCATAAGACAAGATTCAAACCCTAAAATTATTACTATTGTATGATAGGTTCATAACCTATGTGACCGCTTCAACAACTAACCTTAATCGAAAGATCTCTCTCGTTATTGGGAGGGGTAATTAACTATAGGGGCTTACACCTATAGGAAATCAAAACTCATATTAAAAAGTCCTCACAAAAAATGAGGGCAAAATCTCTGGGTAGTGACTTATCTAAAACCCAATCTGCCTTCTGAAAATTCCCCCGAAACCTAACCTCATTAAAACTCTTTATTGTCGTCATCATCACACAAACACTTTAAAAGAAAAAATAGACGGATGGCATGGAGAGGTCGGGATTACACTCCTAAATGGAATTTTTAGAGCCCACAAATTTCTAGCGACTCCACTGGGGATTGGTTTCTCTTTCCATCTTTAGCTAGCCATCTAAAAGCTATAGTAGCAACAAAAATAATAACTATAATACTAAGCTCTATACGGTGAACACCAAGATGTGACACTTGGTCCCTATGTCTAAAAAGTTGTCACTTAAAGGTCCCAATAGAGGAAAAAGAAACCATCTATTATGATGGTAGAGAAAATAAACAGTAAAGATATGTGCGGTGAGCATCGGGGTGTGACACTTGGACGCGTACCCAAGAATGCACTATCAAAAGGTCCTAACATAAGGGAAAACAAATATAGAGATCAATATCTTTAAAAAAATATAAACAAAAGAATGGTGTCACATCTAGTGTGTATTCCTAGAGACCCGCCATAAAAAATAAAAAAATTATCAAAAGTGGGTCCCAAAGAGTCCCCTACAGATAATATTCTTGATGGTCGACATCTTGAAGAATCCTTCAAGAAATCCCATCGCTTTTCAACTATATCTTCTCGGACTAAGGAAGGTCCTCACTTGACTTTCATAAGTGCCCTTCTGCTTGAACAACAAGTAGAAGAAATAAAAGAATTTATTTATAAATTAAGGGACAGCTTTGCCTGGACATATGCTAAAATATCCAAATTACCCTCTAATTAAGCTATTCACAAATTAGCAATCAAACCAGGTGCAGTACCTGTTAAGCAAGCTCCAAGGCGAATGAGGTTGGAGATCAAAGAATAAGTGATTGCAAAAACTAAGAATCTCATCAAAGCAGGTTTCATTTGAGAAGAAAAATATGCTTATTGGATAGCCAACATTATCCCAGTAAAAAAGAAGAATGGACAAATTCATATATGCATCAATTTTTGGGATCTTAATAAGGCATGTCTAAAAGACGACTTCCCACTTCCAATATAAGAACTGTTGGTTGACAATACATCTAATTATGATATATTCTCATTTATGGATGGATCGTTAGGATAGAACCAAATCAAAATGGCACATGAGGATGAAAAGCATATATATTTTAGGACTCCTAACAGCATATTCTGCTACACAGTCGTGCCCTTTGGCTTGAAAAATACAGGAGCTACATACCAAAGAGCTATGATGCATATATTTGATGAGCTTATTCACCAGAAAGATGAATGTTATACGGATGATCTTGTTGTGAAAAGCATAGATCGAAAAGATCACCTCGAAGATTTGAGAATTGTGTTTAAAAGAATCAGAAAATTCAATATCAAAATGAATCCACTCAAGTGTGCTTTCGGAGTTTCTTCAGGAAAATTTCTCCAGTACGTTGTACGGCACAGAGGAATTGAGGTTGATCCTAACAAAATCAAGGCAATAATAGAAATTCTGCCTCCGAAGAGTCTTCGTCAACTTCGTTCTTTATAAGGACAACTTACATTTATATGATGATTTATCTCAAATTTATTAGGCAGATGTCAACCATTTGCAAAGCTGATAAAGAAATATATACATTTTAAATGGGATGATGAATGCCAAGAAGCTTTTGACAATATCAAGAGACATCTGTTAAGCCCACCCATCCTTGCAGCACCTATTCTAGGGAAGTCTCTTATCCCATACACCGTAGCATTAGAAGAGTCCCTTAGAGCACTGCTAGCTCAGCACAATGAAGAAGGCAAAGAAAATGCACTCTACTATATCAGTCAAAGATTAATCAGAGCAGAAATATGCTACTCTCCAATTGAGAAATATTATATGGCGTTGATTTTTATTATCCAAAAGCTCCGACACTATATGTTGTCTCATAAAATTATACTTATATCAAATATTGATCCGCTGAAGTTCTTGATGACAAGAACAGTGTTGATAGGTCACCTAACCAGGTGGGCAGTGATACTTCTACAGTTTGATATCACGTATGTCCCACAAAAAGCAGTAAAAGGGCAAATTTTAATAGATTTTCTTGCCGCATATCCCATTCCCGTAGACTCGCCGCTCAATAATGATCTTCCTGATAAACAAATTCTAGTTGTTCTAGAAGAAGAGAAATCATAAATATAAGAAATGTATTTTGATGGTGCATCATCAATTAAACCTGCCCAACCTCCAAACCTTCCCAAAGCTCGAGCTGGTATCAGTCTTATTTTCATAGCACTGAATGGAGGGATAATGAGATTTTCATTTGGTTTCACTGAACCCAGAACCAATAATTAAACAGAATATGAATCTTTAATAGTGAGTCTTGAGATCACTATTTCAATGGAAATTTAAAATCTCGAAATTTTTTGTGATTCTCAACTCATTATAAATCAAGTACTAGGTACTTATCGAATTGGTAGAATCGGATTCATTTTCTATCATAGGAGCATTTTCATACTCATAAAGAAAATCACAAATGTTACATTAATCCAAGTATCTCGAGCTTATAATAGTAAAGCAGATTCTTTAGCGAAGTTAGCTAAAGAAATGGCGAGTATGAATGACAAGCCAGTGCTAATTAATGTCAACACTTGACGAGTACTAGAACCAGTAATTAGGTGTTCCCTACAGGTAGAGTGAAAGTTCATTAGGGATGTTAGGCCCTTATGAACTGGCCCAAGGCTAATTAACAGAGAGGTGAATTGGTATTTTAAAAAATCTTTCGCAATAGAAAAGCCAAACCAAAACCATAATTCATCATAAAGAAAATAACATGCGGAAATTAAATGCGGAAATAATAAATGAAAGAACACACCAGATTTATAGTGGTTCGGTCAAATATTGACCTACATCCACTCCTCGAAGGCACCCTCCAAGTATTGCACTAAACTAAGTATCTCTCCTTTAGCCCCCATAGCTAGGAGAAGAAGCCCTAAAAAAATAACTTCCACCTTCCCCGATGCGGCGGAGTAGCCGGGCCCTTTGACACTAAAGAGATCTTCTTCTTCCCAAAACTTCTCTCAAGATAGGCCTTGAATCCGATGGTACTAAGGTGCAAGCTCGCTGGAGAAAAAGTGTGGAATCCCCTCTATACTCCCTTGAAACCCCCTCCAAGGATCTTCTCCCTCTCTCAAACTCCACCCTTTCCTCTCTACCTTTCAAGCTTTCTCTTCAAGTTCCCTCCAAAAGAATGAAGCTACAATGGCTGCCAAAGACACTCTTCATGAGAAAGCATGAGGTGTTTAAATAGATTTGCAAAACTGACATTATCATCAAGGATGATCGCCGGATCGCCCCATACGATATGCATAAAAAGATAGCTTCTAAAAATCCTAAAAATTTAATTATGACGTCAAACATCGTCCAGGACGATTGCAGAATCATTTTGTACGGTGTGCTTAAAAAGAGGGCTTCAAAAAATCTTAAAAACTTAATTTTGGCGCACAGAATCATCTCGGACGATCTCAGGATCATCTAGTACGATGTGCAGAATTCCTAGACGATATTAGGATAGTCCAGGACGATTAGTACAAAAATGTACATATCATTCAGGATGATATTTAGATCATCCGGGATGATGTAGAAGAGAAATTATGGTATTTCGTCCTGACCGATTTGGGAAAATCAAGTATGTCGGCAAACATCGGCCAAGATGATATACAGATCGTCCAGGACGATATGACTGAGAAAATTAACCATAATTAGTCCCTTAATCACATGATCAATTTAGACATGATTTGTATTGATCGTCCTGGATGATCCAGATCATTCAGGATGGTTAGAATAAAAATTAACTTAAAATCTTGCCTAAATTGTCATTGGCAGCTCTTTTCCAATATCATAAAGGATTATCCTGGACAATCCAAAATCATCCAGTACGATTAGTTTAAAATATGATCTTCTGGATTTGACTAGATCTCACTTCCTTTAGTGTGTGTGTGCATGGTCACCAAGCAAGCATACACCCTTATAAGACTTGACTCAAGAAATCAAAAATTACATCAATGAATATTACAAAACCTTTTACAACATAGCATTATTCAACCCAATCTTGAGCTCTAATTCTTTGTTTGATGTTGCATGGTATTCCTGAAATATTAGTATACACACAACCAAACATATGTTATAAATACAAGTAAACAACAGAAAGTGAGCCATAATATTTGTTATCATCAAAAACATAAACTCGTAAGCTTAAGTTGCAATATAGAGGGATCATCAAATTCAAACCAACAGGATACAACTTTGGTTGTTCCTCAATCTCCCCAACAAATTATTCCTAAAAATCAACATGTTAAACCTCAGATGTTTACATGAAGAAAATTTGGTAAAGCCTCTAAGTCTTGGATTGAATGCCTAGAGGTTGAAGAGAAAAATGACATGAGGCAGCCTTTCATCGACTACTTCAGAGAAAATAAACTTCCTGTAGATAAATTAGTAGCTATACAGATCAAGAAGAGAGCATTGTGATATGCGTTTGTTAACAATACGCTATATCAAGGATCATTTTAACAAATGTGGCTAGGATGTTTATGGAAAGATGAAGCTGATAAAGTTATTTCTGAAGTTCATGAAGAACTATGCGGTGCACATCAATCAGGTCCTAAGATGACCATTAAAATAAAAAGAATATGTTATTACTAGCCATCAATGGTAAAGGATTGCAAAAATCATGCATATATATGTCATGAATGCCAAATTCATGGAAATATTATACTTCAACCTTCAAATCCTTTACATCCCACTATAGCATCCTGGTCAATTGAATGTTGGGGAACAGATGTAATAGGGCCCATTGATCCACCATCATCTGCTGGACATCACTTTATATTAGCGGCAACATACTATTTTTATAAATGGGCTAAAGAGGTTCCATTCAAAGAAGTCACTTCTCATCATGTAATTAACTTCTTTACTCATAATATTGTCTATAGATTTGGTGTACCACGCCGCATAACCTCAGACAGCGGTCCAGCTTTCAAAAGTACTAAGATATATATATTTATTAAGCAACATAAAATTGATTGGCAATATTCATCAATCTATAATTCAAGGGCAAATGGATTGGCAGAAGCCTTCAACAAAATACTCGTAAAGCTGCTCAAGAAAATCCTTACTAAGTATAAAAGAGAATGATATACTAAAATGGCAGAAGTATTATGGGCATATCGTACTACTTATAAGACACCAACAAAAGTAACTCCTTATGTATTGGTGTTTGGAGCTGAAGCTGTGTTACCACTTGAAGTTGAACTACTGTCACTTCTGGTAGCTATTCAGTACGACCTTACAGAAGAACAAAATGCTCGACTGTGAATGAAAGAGCTTGATGCACTGGATGAAGTCAGGCTCCAAACTTAATCATATTTAGAAATTTATCGAGCAAGAATGATGAAATCTTTAAACCGTATGGTATGCCATCGAGCATTTCAAGAAGGAGAAGTAGTCCTAATACTGAGAAGACTAATTATCCAACACCAAAGAATTGGTGGTAAATTCGAACCAAATTGGGAAGGTCCTTTCATCATCGAGATGGTATACCATGGAGGAGCCTATCAACTCATTGATATAGAAGGTTGAAGACCTATGCCCCCGATTAATGGGAGATATCTAAAGAAATATCATTCTTAAGAAAGTAAGCTGAAGATCATCCCCTATAAAGAAAGAAAATATTTCTAATATATCTTAGAAATTCTCCCATAAGATAAGGGCATTTTTAAGTTTAAAAAATGCCAAAAATCTGATGATGGATGAAATTTTCCTCCAAGGTAGGGGCATTTTAAAAATTTATTTGGGTTGTAATTTGAACCCCAAACAAATATTTAAAATCATTTATGAATCTAGAACTACATAAATACAGAGTAGAAGCTAGTGCCTTCAAGCAAGCAAATATACGATCGTTCTAAAGATTGAAGATTCTTCTTCAAATTTGTCAAGATTTTGAAGTTCTGAATGAGGAGATATTTTGATCTAACAACCTCAATAAATCAAATTTGACAAGTATGAACAGTTATAGTACAAGTCCAATGCTCAAATAGATATGATATCAGTCTCAACAAGTCTATATGCGGCCGAGTCACTGATAGCTTTGCCTACTCAAGAACTCATGATAAGAGGTCGTAGTAGGAAAGCATCTATTTTGTTAGCCCGATGAAAAATACTATCAAGTTTAATGTTTGTTAAACTTAACAAATAAAAATAGTTTAGATTTTGAAGATTTTCTCAACTAATAAATAGATTGAGGCAAAATTCAAAGAAAAATCTCAATCAAGTCAAAAGCACCAAGCCACAATGAAAACTCCTATAAAATTTAGAAGCATAATTCTTCCATAAATCTATCAAGCATAAAATAAAGAATGAAGGAGCTTCTCTTCTTCAGCATGTCTGATAAAGTACAAATCTTAGGACCGAAGAAATTATTCTGCAGTTCTTATAAAACCATAGGCCGAACAAAGGGAAAATTATCATCATCAAAGTCTGTCATGCAAAAAGATCTAGACAGATGACTATTTAACACCTACCTAATATCATTTTAAAGGATTAGGTCATCAATATGAATTCTTCATCAAACCCATGAAAGCATAATGCTAGGGTAAAAGAAATGTTAATTCATGACAAATCATAAAGATAAATCATGGATCTCCAAAAGACCCTCTACGTAACCTTTAAAATCTAATTTTAGAAATCCACGAGGTCAACCAATTTGCAACAAATATGATATGCTATAAAGCAAATATCATATTTATTGGGGGACATTTTTTTGACTTGTAAGCTGGCTCCACCTACCCAGCAGACCGAAGCCCTATAAACCTACAGCTTAGACCGAAACTACCCACGATCATAAGTACCTGCCTCTGCCGGTCCCACCTCATTTGATGATTATCTTCCAAAAATAAAGCAACTGTCCTCGTTCAAAATAAAGGAAATACTACTTCATAACGCAAGGACCATCGCATCCCTCACAATAAAATAAATGAATCCTCTCATTCGGCTCACTCACGTACAACATATGCATAGAGAGAAGAGAAACAGAGTTTTCAGAACTTTATCATCTTTGATCTCCCGGTCTGCAAAAGCCCGCTGAATCTACAACCAAGCCCGTCTTACCACCTCCGACTCTAACGACCCATCATCCCGCCTAGCCAAACTCGCTCGTCCTCCATTCTGAGCTTGAAAAGCCACCGAACCCGTTGCGTACCTGTCGACTACCGAACCCGCCGTGGCGTAAGCCTGGCCCGTCCGAATCTTCTACCTAGGCTCGATCGGGATTTTGCTTCTCCCCGATCCCTTCTCTATTTCTATAATAAGATTTATATATTATATAATATAAATAATATTATATATAATATATATATATATATATATATATATATATATATATACTATATATTATATATATATATATATATATATTTAGTATATATATTATAATAATATGCATATGATTATTGTATATATATATATATATTATATAATATATAATATATATTATAATATATGTATAATAAAATAAAATAAAAAAGGAGATGGAGAGAAATGAGAGGATTTTTTAAAACAGGTGACAAAGACCCGTGCCAACAATCTTAGATCTGGGCGGATGGTTTCACAAATTGAAGACCCACACCGTGATCTTAGATCCGGGTGGCTAGTTATAAATTCGAAGCTCCCGCACCATTGATCTTAGATCTGGGTGGGATGGAACAAAATTTGAAGACCCCACGCAGTCAATCTTAGATTCTAGTGGGATGCTTTAAAATTGAAGACCCTACGACGTTGACCTTAGGTCTAGGTAGGAAACAATTTCAGTATATGGCATCCCGATTTCTCCCTCGGTAGGGAGGAGATGCTGTGAGTCTGCTGAAATTTAATTGAAAATTTTGGACTTAGACTAATTTTGGAAAAAAATGAATTTTATTTGAAATTAATCATTATATTAATTTGATTTATAAATTAAGATGAATGCATTGAAATCTAATTTTTAATCAAACATAAAAATTAATTTTAAATTAAATATGATCAAATAATATTGGATTTGAACTCAAACTCAAACTCGAGCAAGACTTACACTTGAACTTGAAAAGGACTCGAGCTCGAATGGAACCAAAATTTTAATAAATGAACAATCAATAAAGGGATTGACTTAAGTCATGCTACCAAATTTCTAATAAACACTAAAAGATAATTACTTCAATGAAAATATGAATGAGTAATGATATCAACACCATCATACACATTCAATTATCCTTGAAGATAATGGATTTATAATTATAACTTGCTTGCAATAAATAAAAGTTTCTTTTGGAAATATAGTTTGACTACAAAGCCATAATATGGGAAATCTTTGGACCTTGATAGGTCGCTTTCAACATTGAACATGATATGTCCCTAAATAAAAATTAGGGAAGCATTTTAAAATGCAATTCTCCGATCGACGATAACACTAGTGCTATCGACTAGGGAAGTTCATGTGTTATGGACTAATTGAGTCACCAACAAAGGTGAATGAGGGAGCTGTAGTAAACACAACTCATCTATGAATCAGTTATGCAAGCATATGCACCTATCCCCTTTAAGAAGAAAGTTTTGAAATGCAACGAACACATTAACCTTCCTTGCAAGTAGAGACCAAATCGAAAGGATAATATACTTACAACCAATCAATAACATGGAATTCCCATTGGAATTTTGGATATCTTTAAGCCAATCATAATGCAAATTTCTACGGGGTTGTGGTAGATCTGTTATACACACCACATACTACCTATAGGTGAACACCATAGGATACACAATAAATCAAATTTAATTCTCTACGAGATGCCGTAAAAGAAGAGTTGCACTCCCGGTGTGTATAATGTAAGCAAAATGTCAAAGGACAAGGTAGTTGTATCGAACAAATCAGTCTACATGCGGGAAAGAATAGGTGAATTTGTAGCAAGAAAGATAACTCTTCTACGAACATGATCAAGTAGTGGCGATTGAGCAAACACCCTCTATGAGTTATGCTAAGTGATGCTTAGAGTTAAAGAAAACTACATGCAATAACTAAAATCTAGAAAGCTTTCACGCCACTGGATTCGCAACATGTGTACAAGTGGACAAAAGACATTTGTAGCCCCTTTAATAAAATCTCGGGCATTTTTTAAATAAAATCACTCTCATAAATGGATCATATTTAAATATTTTAAAATGCCCTTTATGTATTAAATATGATCCCTTAAATAAAATCTACTATGCATGTGCTCTGGTCAACATGTTAAAAGTGTAAACACTAATGTCCGAGAATGCTGTGCATGGTCAAATGCTATAACCTACATGTGCTCCCATCGTTGCATATAAATCTTAAATCCAATGATCCGAGAATGCTATGCAGGTTAAATATTCAAGTTTCATCTTCCTCCTCGAAAGGACTGGAGTCAACGTGACTTGAATAGTAAAATATCTCCCATAATCTTATAAAAATATATGTGACTTTAATGTCACCCCGATGATGGTCGTGTTGATCGAAAATTTCAACCGGAGGGGTCAAATCTAAAATCCAATAAAAGTCTAAATCTTTAAAATGAAATCTTTCACTTAAAAACTTGAAACTAAAACCATCCACCTTCTGCAACTGATTATCAGGGGTGATAAATTTGAAATTAACCTTAGCTCACAAAGAGCAAATGTTATGTCGGGTGTATCACTACAATTTATCCTTAAACAGTCTCTTGCCAACAGGGACGTGGCATGTGCCCTTTTATTGGGTAATTTTTGCACAAAATGGCACCATTATATTATGATAATGGCCAAAGCCCGTATGTTCCCTAAAGGCTTTAAACCCTTGAGTTATGAATCATAGGGTATATTCGATTGGCATCAAGCCCTCTGTCAGTTAAGGTGAATTCAAATATATCCTCTTAGACAAACACTAACCAAGGTCTACAAGGTATTCTTGGATGAAGCAACCCATGGCTGCCGACAAAGTACCTTTTGTCAGATTGGGTCGACTACCTCCTTTGACTAAGTAGACTAGGAAACATGATAGCCCGGGATGACAAAACCATGGGATCTTGATCGGGCTCATCTTCATTCCCCCCACCACTAGTTTTAAGTTTATGGTGATAAACTCTAAATTCCAAACTGCAAAATACAAATCATAAGATCAAGATTCAAACCCTAAAATTATTTCTATTATATGATATGTTCATAACCTATGTGACCGCTTTAATGACTAGCCTTAATAGAAAGTTCTCTCCCATTATTGGGAGGGGTAATTAACTATAGGGGCTTGCCCTATAGGAAACCAGAACTCAAATTAAAAGGTCCTCACAAAAAAATGAGGGCGAAATCTATGGGTAGTGTCTTACCTAAAACCCAATCTGCCATCTGAAATTCCACCGGAACCTAACCTCATTAAAACTCTCTATCGCTGTCATCATCACACAAACACTTTAAAAGAAAAAATAGACGGATTGCACGGAGAGGCTGGGATCACACTCCTAAATGGAATTTTCAAAGCCCACACAAACAATAGATAAAAGATCAGAAATCAAGTTCACGTAATTATGTCAATCACATCCAATCTGGTTCTTACAGTGTTGAAAGTATAGAAGGCCAGTGATTTAGTAAAGATGTCAGCCAGTTAATTCTCAGTTGCCACATGGTATAACTCAATGTCTCGTTTGATCACATGGTCTCTAATAAAGTGATGTCTTATATCTATGTGCTTGGTCCTTGAATGTTGGATAGGATTCCTAGAAATGTAGATGACACTAGTATTATCATAAAAAATTAAAATTATGTCTACAAGTAATCCTAAATCCAGAACTTACTACTTCAACCAAAGAACTTTGGCCACACAACTTCCTAAAGTAATAAACTCTTCTTCAGCAGTAGAAAGTGCAACATACGTTTGCTTCCTATTGGACCAGGAGACTAAAGACTATCCTATGAATTGGCATATCCCAGAAATGCTCTTTCTATTCACCTTACATCCTGCAAAATTAGAATCAGAATATCTAATAATCTCAAAAGAAGTGTTGTGCCTAGGATACCAGATTTTTAAGTTTTGGGTTCCTAAGAAGTGTCTAAGAATTCTCTTGACTGCAATCAGGTGGGCTTCTTTAGAATCAGCTTGAAATATAGCACAGAGACAACCACTAAACATTATATTAGGTTGACTAGCAGTCAAGTAAAGTAAAGAATCAATCATCCCTCTATACTTCTTTTAATCAACTGATTTTGAAAGTTTGTTAGGGATGTTAGGCCCTATGAACTGGCCCAAAGCTAATTAAGAGATAGAGGTGAATTGGTAAAGAAGAATCTTTAAATCAAAACACAAATCAAAATCAATATTACCACAATAAAAATCAAAGTGTGGAAATTAAATGCGGAAGTAATAAAGAAAGAACACACCAGATTTATAGTGGCTCGGTCAAACCTTGATCTACGTCCACTCCTTGGAGGCACCCTCTAAGTATTGCACTAAACTAAGTCTCTCTCCTTTAGCCCCCACAGCTAGGCGGAGAAGTCCTTAATAAATCACTTCCACCTTCCCGGTGCGGCGGAGTCGCCGGGTCCTTTGACACCAAAGAGAACTTCTTCTTTAGTGAACTTCCCTCGAGACAAGCCTTAAATATGACGGTATTGAGGTGCAAGCTTGTCGGAGCAACCGTGTGGAACCCCCTCCACACTCCCTTGAGTACCCCTTCACAGGATCTTCTCCTTCTCTCAAACTCCACTCTTTCCTCACTCCCTTTTAATATCTCTCTTCAAATTTCCCCCAAAAGAACGAAGCTACAATGGCTGCCAAAGACTCTTACAAAGTGTCATGTTATAGGTTAAATAGAAGATCTCAAAATGAGCTCATTAATGCAAGTTGTCGACATTATCGTTCAGGATGATAGGCATATCGTCCTGTACGATCAGTACAATTTAAGCCCAATCAGTTGGGACGATTTGAGATGATTATAAGAAATTCATTCACATCATCCAGGACGATAATAGCTTGTCCTGGACGATCAGTATAAATTATAGAATATCATCCTCGACATCTCCCTGAAAGACAGTTATCTGATGACCAATCATCCAGCATATCGGCCAGGACGATCTGGCTATCGTCCAGGCCAATTTGATCATGAAATTAAGTCATAATTGCTTTCCTTAAATTTAAAAGAAATTTTAGAAAAATTGACTTGGATCATCCTGGATGATATTTTATAGTCCTCGACGATCCACCTCGACGATATCCAAAAATAAGTTAATTCTAAATAGATCTGGCGGCAGATTCTTTCTGAATTGAGCCTATCATCCTGGCCGATACAAAATTATCCAGGATGATGTGTTTTGCATAATAATAGCTGCTTTAATGAGGATGCCCTAATTAGGGTTTCTGCTTTTGAACAGATCATCCAGGCCGATAAAAATATCATCCCGGATGATGTTACCAAAAATAGTAAACTCTAGGGAAAAGTCAGAAAATCTTTCAAGTTTTAAAGTATCATGAGCCTCACCAAATACAATAGACTCAAGAAGGACAAAATGTACAAACTGACTCAGACCTAGTCTACCCAATCTTGAGCTGGTTCCAAATTGCAGTATGATCTTGTGGACCTAAAATGTCAGTAAATAAGGCCGTCATAGAGAAATAGAAGTGTTTGTTATCATTAAAATCATAAATCATAAAAATAGATCCGCAACAATCTCCCCCTTTTTTATGATGGAAAACACTACAATTTGAATTTACAAAAAGGAATATTTTCTCCTAATCTCCCCCTCATTAGAATAACACTTTAAAAAGAAAGGAGAGATAAAAATATTTTTGTAGTTTTAATTTTTTTTTAAGAAAAAAAAAGGATACAAATTCAACAATACGTTCTCCCCTTTGACAATATCAAAAAGAGAGGAGGCACAAACAAAAAACAAACAAACAAAAGATAAAAATGTTCCCTGATGTAGTGAAAAAACAAATATTCTTAAAATGAGAAAGTTACCTCTTGGTTTTAATCAAAAACATAGTAGAATTGGATTGACAACGTATAGCCCAGAAAAGGTTAGAAATTCAGAATTTGATAATCCAAACTCAAGTTATTTAAAAAGGCTGAAAAATTTTTTAATTCAATATCTAAATCATAAGACAAATTAGAGAAAGAAACAAAAATTTTTCAAAACTCCTTTCATAAAATATATCTTATAGAAGATTAATGCACGAATTGTTGAATCAGGAATCAAGATTTTCTAACTCAAGTATCGAAAATATAAGGGGTTTTCTTAAGCTATTAAGAAGTACAAGAATGGTAAACATTAAACTTTGTGGGCTCATTTTATGCCTCCTGCCAATTTGAATGGCGCTCTTAGCGCATCTTTTGATTTTTGATACACTTTGTGTATATTTTTCAATTTGGCGTCTTCGCGCATCTTTTATTTTTGGCATCATCGGCCATTTTTTTTAATATGCTACCTTTTTGAAATCTTAAAAATAAAAGTAAACCCATCCTATTGATAAATCAAATTCTTGATTAAGAAAATTATGAGTTAGATTCAACAACTTGCAAAAGATCTCTATGCGATACATAAAATGTAAGGAGATAAAAAATTTTAGTTTCAAAGACTAACTTAAAATATGAAAAAGATTTTAAATCAAAAGTAGAATAACCTCTTTTAGGAAATAGAGATTGAGAGTCAAAAATATGAGTTTCCTTCTTTTGACTATTTTTAGAGAAGTCAATCACAACTTACCAAAGATTTCAAGAAAAAATATGAAGTAGATTTTTCATTTTTAGAAAAATGAATGTGTGTGTTGATCAGAGAAAAAATTTCACAAAACCAAAAAATTTAAATAATAAACAAAAACAAAAACACAAAATAAAAAACAAAACAAAATAAATAAATAAATAAAAGAAAATAACTAAAAACAAAACTAAACACAAACACAAAAACAAGGCTTTTAACCATTATCTTTCTCCTGGTCCGATGCTTCAGAAATTAGGTCTGCCCAAGAGATTTTTTTCTTTTCATTATTTCCCCAGATTAAATTTTGCTTCGTCTTACCCTTTTCTTTTGCTGGAAGAATTCTTAAATTAGGGCACTGATTTTTTATATGTCCAAACTTCCTACATCGAAAGCAAATAATGTCAGAAAAATATGAACATCTTTACCATTTTTACCTTTTTTCACTTTTTCTTATGCTTTGGCGAGCTTTGTGATTTGCTTGACAAGTCATTGCATTCGTCACCAACTAAGCTATCTCTTTTCATATCTTCAGCTTTTTGAACAATCGTTTCACCTGCATCCAGAAGTCTTTGACCCAAACTTTGCTCGTAGACAATGAGTGAGCCAATCAAATTACTAATAGAATAATAATTCAAATCTTTTGATTCACAAATAGAAACAACTTTGACATCAAATGTTTTAAGTAATCAGCTAAGAATTTTGTTAACTTTTTCAAAATTTAAAAATTCTTTTTCTAAGGAATGCAATGATGTTACAATTTGAATGAACCTGGTATACATGTCTAAGATCATTTCAAAAGGTTTCATGGAAAACAGTTCAAAATCATGCATTAACATATTCAACTTGGATTGCTTAATTTCACTAGTTCCTTCGTATATGGTGTGTAATTATCCCAAACTTTCTTACCAGTAGTGCACATGGATACTAACATAAAATCTTCA
>NW_021427861.1:100103-100456 GCF_001605985.2 Dendrobium catenatum
CTAACATAAAATCTTCAGAATTTAAAGCACAGAAAAAGCAATTTAAAGATTTTGCATTCAATTGAGCATTTACTTGTTCTTCCCTATTCCATTGATTAAAAGGAATATCAGTTTTTTAACTCCATTAATAATACGTGACGGTGATGAATAACCAGTTAAAATCATATGCCACATACGAAAATCAATCGATTGCAAGAAAGTAGTCATGCGAAGTTTCCAAAAATCAAAAGTAATATTTTCAATTAAAGCTGGTTTGGTGATTCAATATCCTTTCGCAATATTATGATTTAAAAAATTAGCCATGGATCAAAATTCAAAAGCTTTTAAAAACTTATTTTATGAATCATGATCTG
>NW_021427861.1:102986-117737 GCF_001605985.2 Dendrobium catenatum
TGGTATACATGTCTAAGATCGTTTCAAAAGGTTTCATGGAAAATAATTCAAAATCATGCATTAACAAATTCAACTTGGATTGCTTGATTTCATTCGTGCCTTCGTATATGGTATATAGTTTATCCCAAACTTCCTTACGAGCAGTGCAAGTGGATATTAACATGAAATATTCAGAATTTAAAGCACAAAAAAAGCAATTTAAGGATTTTGCATTCAGTTGAGCATATAGTTGTTCTTCCTTATTCCATTGATTGAAAGGAATTTTAGTTTTAACTTCTTTAACAATACGTGACGGTGATGAATAACCAGTTAAAATCATATGCCACATGCGAAAATCAATCGATTGCAAGAAAGTAGTCATGCGAATTTTCCAAAAATCAAAAGTAATATTTTCAAATAAAGGTGGTCTGGTGATTGGATATCGTTTCGCAATATTATGATTTGAAAAATTAGCCATTGATCAAAATTCAGAAGCTTTTAAAAACTTGTTTTATGAATCCTGCTCTGATATCACTTGAAAGTTCGTTAGGGATGTTAGGCCCTATGAACTGGCCCAAAGCTAATTAAGAGATAGAGGTGAATTGGTAAAGAAGAATCTTTAAATCAAAACACAAATCAAAACCAATATCACCACAATAAAAACCAAAGTGTGGAAATTAAATGCGGAAGTAATAAAGAAAGAACACACCAAATTTATAATGGTTCGGTCAAACCTTGACCTACGTCCACTCCTTGGAGGCACCCTCCAAGTATTGCACTAAACTAAGTGTCACTAAACTAAGTGCTCTCCTTTAGCCCCTACAGCTAGGCGGAGAAGCCCTTACAAAATCACTTCCACCTTCCATGGTGCGACTGAGTCGCCGGGTCCTTTGACACCAAAGAGAACTTCTTCTTTGGTGAACTTCCCTCTAGACAAGCCTTGAATCCGACGGTATTGAGGTCCGAGCTTACCGGAGCAACCGTGTGGAGCCCCCTCCACACTCCCTTGACTCCCCCTCATAAGATCTTCTCCCTCTCTCAAACTCCACCCTTTCCTCACTCCCTTTTAATCTTTCTCTTCAAATTTCCCTTAAAAGAACGAAGCTATAATGGCTGCCAAATACTCTTACAAAGTGTCATGTCATAGCTTAAATAGAAGATCTCAAAACGAGCTCATTAATGCAAGTTGCCGACATTATCGTCCTGGATAATAGGCATATCATCCTGTACGATTAGTATAATTTAAGCCCAATCAGTTGGGACGATTTGAGACGATCATAAGAAATTCATTCATATCATCCTGGAAAATTAGTACGATTTGTGGAATATTGTCCTCGACATCGCCTTGAAAAATAGCTATCCGATGACCAATCGTCCAGCATATCGGCCAGGATGATCTGGCGATCGTTCAGGCCAATTTGATCGTGAAATCAAGTCATAGTTGCTTTCCTTAAATTTCAGAGAAATTTTTGAAAAATTGATTTGGATCATCCTGGACGATATTTTATAGTCCTGGACAATCCACCTGGATGATGTGAAAAAATAAGTTATTTCTAAATAGATCTAGCGGCAAAGTTTTTCTGAATTGAGCCTATCGTCCTGACTGATACAAAATCATCCAAGACGATGTGTTTTGCTTAATAACGGCTGCTTTAATGAGGATGCCCTAATTAGGATTTCTGATTTTGAACAGATCATCCAGGCCGATAAAAATATCGTCCCGAACGATGTTACCAAAAACAGTAAACTCTAGGGAACAGTTAGAAAATCTTCTAAGTTACAAAGCATCAGGACACGCACCAAATACAATAGACTCAAGAAAGGAAAAAATGTACAAAATGACTCAGACCTAGTCTACCTAATCTTGAGCTGGTTCCAAATTATAGTCTGATCGTGTGGACCTGAAATGTCAGTAAATAAGGCCGTCATAGAGAAATAGAAGTGTTTGCTATCATTAAAATCATAAATCATGAAAACAGATCTGCAATAGATTTTTATTTGGGTCCTTATCTAACTGAACACTAGAGGTCATGGGAGTATTAATTGGCTTAATTTTAACCATTTCATATTTCTTCAATATATCCTTTATGTACTTTGATTGATTTAGAAAGGTTCCATCATCTAGTTATCTTATGCTAAAACCCAAAAAGTAGGACAACTCTCTCATCATACTCATCTCAAATTCCCTACTTATTATTTTAAAAAAATCATCACAAAGCCTTTTATTAGAAGATCCAAAAAGTATATCATCGACATAGATTTAAATAATGAGTAATTTATATCATATTTTCATTAGAAAAATGGTGGTGTCAGTGCTCCCCTTAATAAACTCCCTCTCTAGTAAGAGTATGATAAGTCTCTCATACTAAGTTTTGGGTGCCTACTTTAATCCATATAAGACCTTTTTTAATTTTAAAATATGATTTGGAAATTGAGAACTCTCAAAACCTAGGGGTAGCTCTACAAACGCATCCTCTTTTATTATCCCATTTAAAAATGCACTCTTAAAGTCCATTTGAAAAAGCCTAAACCCCTTATAATTGGCAAAGGCTAGTAGCACTCTAATGACTTCCAATCTAGCTACAGGGGCAAAGGTCTCCTTAAAATCAATCCCTTCTATTTGGTTGTATCCCTTAGCCACAATCTTGCCTTATTCCTAACCACCACACCAGAATCATTTATTATATTCTTAAAGACCCATTTGGTTCCAACTATACTTTATCCCTTTAGTCTTTCTACAAGCTCCCAAATATTATTCCTAATAAATTGGTTTAATTCCTTTTGCATGGCTAAGATCCAAAACTTATCAGAAAGGGCTTGAATGATGTTGGTGGGTTCAGTCATTGAGATAAGGGTAGAGTGGTTCACTTCCTTCCTAAGTCCATGCCTAGTCCTAACACCTTCAAAATGGTCTCCTATGATCAATTCTTTAGGATGACTCAAAGAAAATCTCCATTCTCTAGGTAAGGTGTGTGTAAGTTCAACCCTTTCCTCCAAATTTACATTTTCTACTCCTTGGGTAATCTCACCTACTCCTTCAGTTTTATAGGGTTCTACCCTCTTCTACAAAATTTTAACTCCTGTGGTAATTTTTCTAACTTCATCTTCATCCTCAACTCCATACTTCTTAGGATTAGATTCATCAAACACTATATGAGCAGCCTCCTAAACCACTAAAGTCCTTTTATTAAACACCCTAAAGGATTTCATAACACTTTAATATCCTAAGAACACTCCTTCATTAGATTTTGGGTTAAATTTTTCTAAGTGTGACTTCCCATTATTAAGAATGAAAACCTTACAGCCAAAGATGTGGAGGTGGGAAAGGTTTGGTGTCCTACACTTAAGGATCTCATAGGGTATCTTATAAAATTTGGCTATAACATTCACCCTATTTAATACATAATAAGTTGTGTTTACTGCTTCAGCCTAAAAATATTTTGGAAGTGAATACTCAGCAAGTATGGATCTAGCGGCTTCAACTAAGGTCTGATTCTTTCTTTCAGCTATCCTATTCTAGTGAGGGGTCCTAAAAGCTGAGAAGTTGTGACTAATCCCCTTATCCGCACAGAAGTCTTCAAATCTCTCATTTTCAAACTCTTCCCCATGGTCACTATGGATGGTTAAAATCTCATAACATAGATATTTTTGAATCCAAGTGAAGAAGGATCTAAACTAATTAAAAGACTCATTCTTATGTGACAAAAATCTAATCCGAGTAAACCTCATGTAGTCATCGATAATCATAAATCCATAGACTTTTTCCCCTAAGATGATAGTGCTAATGGATCCAAAAAAATCCATATGAATGACTTCTAAAGGTCTAGAGGTGCTAATCTCCTTAATTAAGTGAAAAGAGGATTGAACTTGCTTCCCTAGTTGGTAGGCATCATAAAGGTGGTCTTTAGAGAATTTAAGCTTAGGGACACCTCTAACTAGGTTTTTTTTATCACTCTTCTAAGAGTTTTCATATTGGCATGACATAACCTCCTATGGCACAACCATGAATCATCAGCAACAGTTTTTAAGCAAAATGAAGTAGCACATTCAATATTATTTAATTCAAGCATGTAAACATTATTAATCCACTTTCCCTGCAAAATAGTATTATTATTTAAGCTTATAATGTAAGTATTTGGCAAGAATTTTATGATGAAGCCTTTATTGTAAAGTTGATTGATGCTGAGCAAGTTGTGTTTCAGTCAATCTACATGAAAAATATTTTTAATCAAAAGGTTCTTGGAGTTTCTGTTTATACATACGCCAACTACTTTCCTGGTGGTATTGTCTCCAAGAGTAACATGCCTCCAGCCCTGGCCTCCAGCGAAATGAATTGATTAGCATCTCCAATCATGTGTCGTGAGCATCCGCTGTCCATGTACCACATGTTCTAACGAGGCCTTTTGTGAGATCAAGCCTATAAAATTATCGAACGTCAGATTTAGGAACACAAATATGTTTAGGTCTCTTCTTATAAAAAGAAGAATATAATTTATATATGTTATGCTGTGAATCATGCAATTTGGATCTTCACGCCCAATGTGTAATACGGTGAATAGTGTAAGTGTGTGAAATATGTCCTAACATGCCACATGAAAAATATCTAACACAAGGAAAAAGATTTACTAATCTATTCGGGTAGTAATGCATCTTTTTAAAGTTATGTGATGCATGTAATATTAGTTTGTTATTTTCTAAAGCTTTGAGATTTTCTAATTTCTTAAACTCTTTTTTTAACTCAGCATGAGATGACTTCAATGAATCATGTGCATCAAATAATTCAATATGCTTTTTGTTTAATGCATCAAACTCATCAAGTAATGACATATGATTTCTATCGATGGTATAATAATCTTTAAGTAAAATTTCATGCTCTTTTTAAAATTTTAAAAACTCCAATTTCAAACTAGCAAGTGATTTCTTAAGTTTCCTATATGATGCATGAATTTGTTCATAAACTTCAAGTAATTATTCATAGGTTAGTTCACATACCTCTTCTTAGTTAAACTGACTAAGTTGATCGTCCGCCATCAAGAATAAGTTTGTTGTCTCCTCTTCAGCTTCAGTTTTAGAGGAGTCGATGCTAAATCTACCCAGAATGCCTATTGGAACTTCTTTTTATCCTTTTTGAACTTGGGTTTCTCCTCACCCTTCTCCTTTCTTGAGTGAGCTTTAAGTGTAGGACAATCAGTTTTAATGTGTCCCGGCTTCCTGCATTCAAACTAAATCATATCATTATAATTCTTAAAATTTTTGCTACCCTTACCTTTATCCCACTTTTGATTGTTCATATGCTTCTTCCTTAGAAAGTTTTTGAGTTATCTCGTGATTAAGGTAAAATTATTGCTTTCAGACCCGAAAGAATTAGTGTCCATATTGTTGGCCTTCAGCGCCATAATTTTCTCCTTCTTTTTCTCAAGGACATCAAGATTTCTTTAATTCACCCCTTGCTCGTAAGCAATGAGTGATTCAAGTAAATTATCAACATAATAAGTATTTAAATATTAAAATTCAGTAATTGTAGTGATCTTAGCATCAAAAGAAGAATCCAAGCATCTCAAAATTTTATTTACTGTTTCATAATTAGTTAGCTCTTTTCCTAAAGCATATAATGAGGTGACAGTTTGAGTAAAATTAGTATATATGTTAGAAATTTATTCAGAATGTTTCATATGAAAAAGTTCGTAGTTATGCAATAACATATTCAATCTAGATTTCTTAACATCATTGGTTCCTTCATAAGTAATACATAATCTATCCCAAATTTCTTTATTAGTTGCACAAGTTGAAACAAGCATATAATCTTCAGATTTCAAAGTACAGAAAAAATAATTCAAGCATTTTGCATTAAGTTGTATTAAATCACTTTCATTAAAAGTCAATTCAGCAAAAAGAAGTCCAGTTTTAATGCCATTAATTTCATGAGAAGGAGGTGTATAACTATCCTTAATAAGCATTCACATGTGACAGTCAATCGATTGTAAAAAAATAAACATGAGAGTTTTTCAAAAATTGAAAGGAATATTATCAAACAAAGGTGGTAAGGAAATAAAATACCCCTCCATATTATTATGATTACTAGAGTTAGCCATGGATAGAAATTCAAAAGTTTTTAAAAACATGATTTTATGAATCTCACTCTGATACCACTTGAAAGTTTGTTAGGAATGTTAAGCCCTTATGAACTAGCCCAAGCTAACCAACAAGGGGGGGTGAATTGGTATTTAAAAAAATCTTTTAATTAAAAATGCAAATTCAACCAAATCAAAATTCACCACAAAAGATTAACGTGCAAAAATTAAATGCAAAAAAAGCAGTAGAAAAGAACACATAAATTTATAGTAATTTGGTCAATTTGACCTACGTCCACTCCCAGAGGCACCCTCTGAGTATTGCACTAAATTCAGTGACTCTCCTTTGCTCGCACAGCAAGGCGGAGAAGCCTTTATAAAACCTCATTTCCACCAACACCAGTGAGGCAAATAACCCAATTCCTTTTACTTCCTCTTGAAGCAGTCAGAGAACCTTAATCGATTGATGAAGTGGACCTCTCTCAAACCTCAAATAATAAGGGACGATGATTGGAGAAGATGACTTGGATCCTTGCTTGGAGCAACCTTTGTGAAACCCCTCATAAACTCCCCCTCACAAAATCTTCTCTCTCTCTCTCTCTCTCTCTCTCTCTCTCTCTGGATGTCTAGATGATGGAAAAATAGCTTGATCGTTCAGGCTAATCTCACGATTATCCCAGACAATTAGTTCAAATCTATGAAAAACATCTAGAAAATCACCCTGAATAGCAGCTGGCTGATGTTTGGTCATCCAGAGATAACTAAGGTTTGTGAATTGATCGCCCCGATCGATTCTGAGATCGTCTAGGATGACGTGATTGAGCAATCAGACCTTAATTATCAGATTAATTTAGGCATAATTGTGTTGCATCATCTAGGATGATATCCTAGATGATGTCCAAAAAAAGAATATCTAAATAGATCTAGCAACTAATTCTTTCTAATTTTAGCCTATCATCCAGGATGATGAGCTTAATGATGGCTGCCTTAAGTAGGATGTCCTAATTAGGATTTTTATTTTTAACTAATCGCCCAGGCCGATTTATGGATCGTCCCAAATGATGTGACCAAAAATAGAAAACTCTAAAAATAGTCAAAAAAATTTTCCCAAGTGTGTGTGTGCAAGGTTACTTAGCATCATAAACTACATCATTTATAATAGACTCAATAAATAGAAAAGTTTACAAACTGACTCAGACCTAGTATATCCAATTTTGAGCTGGTTAAAATTACAATTTGATCTTATGGACCTGAAATGTTAGTGGACAAGACTGTCATAGAGAAATAGAAGTGTTTATTATCATCAAAATTATACTCCCTGAAAATATATTCATAACTGATAAGTCTCAAGTCTGAGGGCTAGAGGCAAGTGACAGAAAAGCTAGAGTGGGATCGGCTCTTTTTTTAATGATTTTCTTTATTCAAATGACCCTGGGCTTGTTGGATGGTCCTGATTGACTGGATGTACTCCTAGATGAATATTAAGTGTGTTGGGGATATTAGGTTGGCAGGGAATCAAGGACAAGGGGTACGTCCTAGGTGGAATGTTCATTTGTCCTTACAAGCACATGGGGGGATGATTAGGGGTCATTGGATATTCATCCAAGGGCTAGGAATAGCTTTAAGAATATTCTACAATGGCCCTAATCTTCTTGAAGGGTTTAAGATAAATAGGATTAAGTTTAAAAGGTGCTGTAACCAAATTTAACCCTTCCAAAAACTTGGTTTAACTGTTTGACCTATCCAAAGACACTTGAACTATTTAGGTGGCATTAAGGAGGCTTTGTTGAGCTTATGGAATGCCATTGATTCAATATTTAAAGAGGAAAATCAATTCTTGAATGGGTTTGGCCACTTGAAAACCCTTTAGAGACTTGTTTACTAAGTTAACGAGTCAACCAATCTACATAGCTAATGAGGTGGCATACAAAAATAATGCCTAGATGTCAATATAATAGGTTGTAAAGGGTTCTAATTGGTAGAACCATTGGATAGTGTATATGTAGGGAGATTTTATCATATGTATCAAGTTGACCTGGTCAACTTGCTTTGGATTTGATTAGCTCATTGTTAAAATATAATTGAGCCTTGAGCAGGAGTTAATTTGGAGCTTAATATGAGTTGGGTAGGTTGAATGGGTTAAAATAACCCATTAAAGCTTAAAGGACTATTGTGTCAACCTAGTTGACTGAGTCAATGAGGTTGACCTAGAACCTAGGTTTTGGCTCAATGAATTTGAAATGATATTTTGAGTTTGGTGGAGGTGGTTTGAGGGATCTTAATGGTTATCTAGGCCAAATTACCTATTTGGGCTCTTATTGGGTTATTAGGCTAACCTAGATTAACTTAGTTATCCATGTTGACCCAAGGCATGGATTTGGGCTCAATAGGTCTGAAATGATATTTGAAGTCTATTTGGAGTTTTCCCAAGGTTTGAAGAGGTCAGTTCAGTCAAATTGACTATTTAGTCCCTAAAGGGCATGTTTGGTCAATTTAGGTTAACTTAGGCTTCGTTTGGGACGGCTTTTTTATTGCTTTCTAAAACGGAGTTTTAGTACAAATTTTTTTATTTTTGTACAAAAACACTATTTTAGAAAGCAATAAAAAAGCCGTCCCAAACGAAGCCTTAGTCAATCAGGTTGATCTAGGGCCTGGGTTTGGGTCCAATAGGTTTGGTTTTATATTTGAAATTTACTGAAAGTGTTTCAAGTTATTTGGAGATTATTTGGTTTGAAATGAGTATTTAAACCCTTAAGGGGTATTTTGGTCATTTTGATCCCTAGTCAACTAGGGGTTAAAGTGGATCCATCAAAATATAGTTTACTGCTCAACATGACATAATTGAGGGTGTGGATGAGATTAGAGGCTTTGGAGAAGGCTCCAAGGTCAAATTTCACTAGTGGACAGCTCTAGCGGCATAAGTCATAAATATTTGAAGGTTTTATAGCCTTTGGATTTCAATCTTGTTTATATGTTTAGAAGCCTCAGATTGAGCTCATATTTAGAGAGTAGATCCTAAAGATATGTCTTATTGATGTGCAATTAATAGTTCATGATTCGGGGGTCATTTAACTATATTTTGAAAATGTTTAAAAATCACTAGAATAGGCTTTCAGGACCTAGACCTTTAGCCTTAGATTTCAATCTCGATTTCTAGATTTCAGCTGGATTTTGGATTTGATTGCTTGATTTTGGATTATCAAAATCATTGACAATCATTTGCATGATTGTATAGAATTAATAAGGTTGGATTTTGATAGGAGGTTGGATTGATCTTTAATTTAGAAAGCTCTAGAATATATATTAGTTTGAGGATTTAATTAGTCTGAAGTTTGGATTGGTTATAGGATCTAGAGGGCTTTAAGGTCTAGATCTTAAAATTCCTTGTACCTAAATAGATCCTATGTTCTAGAGTCTAGAAGGATTCTAAAGTCTAAGAAGTCCTAAGGTCAAGGGTTTAGTAGAATCCTAGGACTTAGATATATCCTAAGGTCTAGAGTTTAGAGGGATCCTAGGGTTTAGATAGATCCTATAATTTGGGTTGGTCTGGGAGAATCCTAGGATCTTGTTTGAGGCTAGACTAATCTGGGGTCAGGATTGATCTGGGGTCTGGATTGATCTAGATTCTAGGAAAAATCCTAGTGACCTCATACAAATTGAGGTCAACTCACGTATATGCCATTGAAGGCAGTGAAAGGATAGGCCTTAGTAGATTTTCTTGTTGCACATCCTATCCCTGTCGACTCCCTATTCAATGATGATTTTCTCAATAAATAAATCATGTAGTTTGAGGAAGAGGAGAAACTATAATTTTGGTGTATGTATTTTGATATGGTGTCATCAATTAAGCCTGCCCGACCTCCAAATCTTGCAAGAGCATGAGCCGGCATTGGTCTCATTTTCATATCACTTGAGGGAGGAATAATAAGGTTTTCATTCAGTTTGATTGAACCTTAGACCAATAATAAAGTCAAGTATGAAGCTCTAATAGGAGGACTGGAGATTTCGATCAATATTAAAATCACAAATCTCTAAATCTTTAGTGATTCACAGCTTGTGATAAATCAAGTTCTAGGAATTCATAAGATTTGCAAACTTGAATTGGCCCATTACCACCGATGAACTCTTAAGCTTTTGAAACATATACTAAATGTTAGGATAGCTTAAGTTCCTTGAGGTCAAAATAATAGAGCAAATTATCTTGCTAAATTAGACAAGGACTTAGCAAATATGCACGAAAAACTCATACTAATTGGAGTTTACAACCATCGTATCTTAGAGATCAAAATTTTGCAATTCCTGCAGGCTGAGGGAAAGCCATATTTAAGCCAGTATGATAAAACCCTAATTGATGCTCAACCGCCTCAGCAAGTAGCTCTTAAAAACTAGTTAGAAGAATGCCATGTAATCAAGAGATGCAAAACTAGTAGATATTCATAATCATGCTTACATTACTTAAATGTTGATGAAGGAGATGATTGGAGGTAGCTATTCATCAACTACTTCAAAAAAAAACTACCAATATATAAATCCCTAGCTACAAAAATAAGAAAAAGAGTATTACGATACGTATTTGTCAATGAAACGCTACACACTATGTCAACAAGCCTTTGATCAAATGTGGCTAAGATGCCTAGGTACCAAGGAAGTTGATATAGTAGTAACCAAAGTCCACAAAAGGGCTTCGTGGAACATATCAATTAGGTCCCAAGATGGATGCTAAAATCAAAAGGATGGGTTATTATTGACTGATAATGGTGAGAGATTATATTGACCATGCTAAGAGGTGCCACGAGTATCAAATCTTGGTGAAGTTATACATTAACCCCCAAATCCACTACACCCAATAGTAGTGTCTTGGCCATTCAAATGTTGGGGCACGAATATACTCTGACTAATAGATATTCCATCATCATTCAAGCATCGCTTCATTTTAGCAGCAATAGACAACTTTTCTAAGTGGGCAAAAGCAACTCCATTCAAAGAAGTCACGTCCGAGCACATGATCAATTTCTTTACCCATAATATTATCTATAGATTCAGTGTGCCATGCCACCTAATCTCATATAATGGTATGGCTTTCAAAAGTATAAAAATTTATAAGTTCATTGATCGGCATAAAATTGATTGGTAATATTCATCAATATAGAACCCAAGAGCAAATGGCTTGATGAAGGCCTTCAATAATACATTGATAAAACTATTGAAACAGATCCTCACTATGAATAAAAGAGAATGTTATATAAATATAACATAAGTATTGTGAGTGTATCGTATAACTTATAAGACAACAACCAAAGCCATTCCTTACGCACTAGTGTTCGAGATTGAAGTAGTGCTACCAGTGGAGATTGAACTACCATTTCTTTAGGTCACCATCCAAAAAGATCTCACTCAAGAATAAAATGCTCGATTGAGAATGGAAGAGCTCGACGCACTCGATGAAATTAGACTGCAAGCCCAACAAAACTTGAAAATCTACTAAGGAAGAATGGTGAAATCATTTGATATGATCGTGCATCCTTTGGCATTTTAAGAAGGGGAATTGGTCTTGATGCTGAGAAGACCAGTCATCCCACACCAAAAAATTGATGGCAAATTTGTGTCCAACTAGGAAGGCCCCTTCGTCATCGATAAAGTGTATCAAGGAGAAGCTTATTAGTTAATCGATTTGAATGGTTTGAGGCCTATGCCACTAATTAATGGTCAACACCTAAAGAAGTATCATACACAAAATTTCCCAAGAACATATTATGCTTAATATACTATATATTTTATATATGTTTATCAATATATATTCATTTTGAAATTATCTTGTATTATAAGAGTACTTTTAAAAAATCTCACAAAAATTCTCCATAACATTGGGGGTATTTTAAATATTTATTCAAGTCGGCATCGTACTGAATGCAAAAATTTCTGAATAAAATTTTAAAATCTTAAAATACAAAGCCTATCCAAGGTTTCCTAGTAACACAGGGGATAATTTAAATATTTATTTTGTTTAACATCGTGCTATATGCCGAGATCCCCAAATAAATATTAAAAATCTCAAAATTTTATATTTATTCTATTCTAAAATGTCCTTGTGAGACAGGGGCATTTTAAATATTTATTTGAGTCGACATTATGTTGTATTCTAAGATCCCTCATCAATGTTAATATTCCTTATTTGCAGGTGATATTTTAAAAGTTATGGACACTACCTTCTCCAACGTACTAAGGTTTAAAAGTCAAGAAAGATACTTTTTTGAATATACACTCTAACATGTCGAACCAAAATAGCTTAAAGTCTTTCAACAACCTGAAGCTTAAGGTTTGAATGGGAATAAGATGTCGAATCCAACAAGTCTAAATATGGTCGGATCGCTAGCAGTTTCGTCTACTCAATGCGTCATAAGAAAAGGATGTGGTAGTAGAACCCCCACTTCATCAACCCATCGATAGGGACAATAGGAAGTATGAAGGCTAATCTGACTCGATAAGTTCAAGTGATCGTAGTCTACCAAATTATCCTAATTGAACAAAGAATCAAAGTTCAAGTGGGAAAGAGGAATAGCGTGTAACTACCAAATGTGCATAGGTTCCAAATCTTCAACCACAAAGGATAATTCTAAATCTACCAACTTCAATAGATTCAGTATTGGAAAACACATTTCTCATAGCTCCAATCTAAAGCCTAAATGGGTGTAAAATGTCAGATCCAACACACCCAAATATGATTGGATTGCTAGCAATTCTGTCTACTCAATATACCACAAGAAAGATCGTAGTAGAGAAATCCTCACTTCAGCAACTAGAAGAAGAAGAGCTATTAAATAACAGCTTGCCTAATCTAATGAACTCAAGTGACTCGAATAGAACACTCCTATACTAGTTAAAGACAAAGATACTACCTAAATTTAGTACTATCTATTAAACCAAAAACCTACAAATCCTTTAACAAATCATAAAGCATCGAGAGAGGATTGAAAGAATTCTTCTTCAATAAATCTGCAAAAACATAAAAGCAAAGGACCAAAGAAAATATCCTAAAGTTCACATAAAGCCTAAGGTTAAACTAGACCTGTCAATATTGGACCCGACCCGAAAACCTGACCCGAACCCGACCCAAAAATTTCGGGTTCGGGTCAACCCGAACCCGAACCGGATCGGGTTCGGGTTAGAGATTTCGACCCGTTTGTAAAACCGGGTCGGGTTCGGGTTGACCCGGAAACCCGAAATCGACCCGGTTTGACCCGTTTTTAATTAATTTTGGAGGATTTTAATGAATTTTTATGAAATAAGTAAATAATATTTCAAAAAATTATAAATATTATTGCCCAAATTAAATTAATCTTGATTTATTTTAAATTAATTGAAGTAAATCTATCCTTAATTTGATTTAAATTTAAAAAAAATGAATTAAATAAAAAAAATTTAATTAAATATACCTGAAGCGGGTCGGGTCGGGTTGACCCGGACCCGAAGCGGGTCGGGTTCGGGTTCGGAAAACCGACCCGTTTGCAAAAACGGGTCGGGTCGGGTCGGGTTGAATAGTGTCGGGTCAATTTCGGGTTGGACCCGAACCCGACCCGTGACCTGTTTTTGACAGGTCTAGGTTAAACTAAGAGAATTCTATCATTAATAAGTCTATTAAATGTAAAGCTCTAGACTAATAACTTTTTTCCACAATCCTAGTATAAATCTAAAGGGTTTAGGTTGTCGGAATTTACTCCTTCATTAACTAAATATTTAAAAGACAAAATACAGCTAAAGGAGGGAAGAATGAAAGATCCTCTGTAAACTAAATATGTCATCAGCAAAAAGTATAATTTGAACAAGATACAATAAGTATAAGAGATAATAAAGTCTCACCAGGTGATGAATCTGTAAAATTTAGATAAATCTTGAATGATATTAGCAATATACAATAAAAATAGTACATATATACATGATTGTGATAGAAAAAGATGTTAAACTATTACAAAAATGATAAAAACCCAGATGATAGTGGTGGAAAAAGAAGAACACAAGGTGACAATGCTATATACTATCATTGATCTATAAAGTAACATTCTAGGGATTTAAGTGTGAAGTGTTATATTACTATCCTATGAGTGTCTACTTAACTAAAGCCAACATGTTTATCATATCATAGATTGTAAGTGCATCTAAAAGATCTATAAAGGCAAAAAGATGGACTCTTGGAGATTTACTAAATGAAAGTCTTAGTGTGACATCTAGAATAAATATATTGAGATCCACAAGGTCAATCAGCATTCAATAAATGTGATTCATTCAATATACAAACCACATTTTTTGGAGGGGATTTATTGACCTCCATATTAGATAAAAAGAAATAAAAAGGAGCTTAAAATTATACCTCTGCTAAAGCCTATAACAAACCCCATAGAAATCCTGCCATAGTCTGCTATTGTTCCCATACCACTGTGATGGCGTCGAATACACGTCCTATCTCCCACATGCATACTTTACCTCAACTTAGATATTCTTGTATTTAAAGTACAAGCAAAATGAAGCCAAATGCTTTGGTTATTCAAACTCCCACAAGTTTTTTGACCTACCTTGTCAGACCAAACTCCATAAGCCATCGCACCTCTCTACTTTCTCCTCTTCCCTATCCAAACCCTTGAATTGAAACCCTTTTCCCCTATGCAACTAAAACGATTCTACCTCCATATCTACCTTTCAACCTCGG
>NW_021427862.1:0-280 GCF_001605985.2 Dendrobium catenatum
AAAATAAGGGGAGATGCTGCCGAAATTTTGAATTTTTGGACATCTCTTTAAAAGATCATTGATTGTTGTTATATACCTTCCTACGGCGATCGTTGTAAGAAGCATATACGACATATCCTTGAATTTTCTCGGCAAGTTTTTGCCTTCAATAATTTCAACTTCCAATTGTATTTGAAAACCTTGTGGTATTATCTCCTTATGATTGTAGACCTTTTTGTTGAATGAAAATTCAACACCTTGAGTCTCAAAATAAGGGGAAATGCTGCCGGATTTTTGAATT
>NW_021427863.1:0-392 GCF_001605985.2 Dendrobium catenatum
TGGATGACATTAATGTGGCATGAATTTCATCAAGGATGGGAACACCCTTGTGGATTGATGGTAATATGTTCCAATGGGGCAAGATAGAGTACGCAAGAGTGTGTTTGAATGGCATTAGATAAGCAACTCCATATGGTTGTTTTGGTGGAAGGGTTGGATGGATGATTTTTTTAAAAAATTGAATATGAAAAAAGTTATACATTTTATTATAAATTTGGAATAATTTTTCATTTTATCAATAATTGTAATCTGAAGGATAATGTCTTTTATGATGAAGGTGTTGATAGGTTTGATGTGGAAGTTAGTACTTCTTGTAAGTCTCTGCCGGAGAATATCAATAATTGGGTTTCCTATGGACCTTGGATGCATGTTAGTTATGGTAGGTGGAAGGT
>NW_021427864.1:0-210 GCF_001605985.2 Dendrobium catenatum
TGCACTTAATGACAATGTCATCTATATAACACTCAACCTTTTGATGTATTAACTCATAAAAAATACGCATCATTTCCTGCTGGTAGGTGGCACCAATATTCTTCAGGCCAAAGGGAATGAACGTATAACAGAAAATATCGATGGGCATTGTAAATTATGTATGCTTTTCATCCTCAAGCACCATCTTGATTTGATTATATCATAACGATC
>NW_021427865.1:0-226 GCF_001605985.2 Dendrobium catenatum
GGGCGACCGAAAAGGGAACCCAAACCAAAAAGAATCCTAGGAGAAAAAAGATGAGGCCTAAGATGGGGGAAAGAGACCCAAATTGGAACAATTGGAGAATCCTTCTCAATGTCCAGATGGTGAGTCCACTTCACCACTTTCATATAACAATTTTGAACAAAATAAGACCTATGAGCAAAGATCCTACAATAATCAAAATCATTCTCCAATTTTATCAACACATTAC
>NW_021427866.1:0-201 GCF_001605985.2 Dendrobium catenatum
AAATCAAAGATCCTAAGACTAATGAGCTGAAACCTACATCTTCTTTCTGCGGCGATAATATTAAAACTGACTGTTTACAACTTTCTAACTTACTGAAATGTTGAAACCAGAGGAATTTCCGGCTATGTTAGGTTCCGATTCTGATTCATGCACTACCCCTTGCGATTCATGCATCCTTTTCGATTCATGCATCCTTTCCGA
>NW_021427867.1:0-223 GCF_001605985.2 Dendrobium catenatum
TTAGTTTTTCTGTGAGGTTGGACCTTGGATTTCATTTTACTTTATCAGTATTTTTGATGTGTTAGAGCTTTTTGGGCCACCCATTTTGTGTTCTACTATTTGGGTCTTCCATTTGTTATTCCTTTTCCTTTTTTTGAAGATTTGCAAATATTTCATTAAAAGGAAAGAAGAAACAACCTAATACAAACTAGAATGAAAGAACTAAATGTTCCTTGATAAAGGA
>NW_021427868.1:0-3210 GCF_001605985.2 Dendrobium catenatum
CTAATTCTCTGTGAACCTTGCTCTCGGCTTGCTTCTTCCTGTTTTCCTCTTGCAGGTGAAGAAGATGGAAGTTCTCATGGTATCAGAGCTCTAGGTTCTCATCATCCATGGCGTCGTCTGGTTCAGCGGCGTCCGCTCCTGCGGAAGTTTCATCACTGTCCGCAGCGATGACGGAGTTCGCGGTTCCGTCGTCCTTGAAATTTCTAATGAGCAATATGAGGCACATTGTGTCGACCTCTCTCACACATGATAACTATCCCATTTGGCGTCTTCAAGTGTTCAAGCTGTTCTCGGCGAATGTCTTTGAAGGTTTTTTGACCGGAAGCATCACAGCACCAGTTGTCTCCTCTACAACTTCAAATGCAGATGAACTGCGTCTTTGGAAACAGGTTGATCAAAACCTTGTTTCTGCATTGCTGTCGACTATCTCCTCTTCTGTCCTTCCTTATATCATCTCCTTGTCCACTGCACATGAGATTTGGACTGTTTTAGAGAAACGGTTGCAGCCCACAAACCGTTCTCGAGTAATTCAACTTAAAAATGAATTACATCATATACAGATGAAGGATCTTACCATGACTCAATATCTAGCTCAAGTTAAAACTTTAGTTGACAACATCTCCTCGTCCGGCGGACACATTGATGTTGAGGATGTTATTTTGCATACACTAAATGGATTACCGTCGATTTATAATCCATTCAAATCTGGAATTCGGATAATACAGCAGTCGATTACTTTGGATGCGCTGTATTCCTTATTGTGCAGCGAAGAAATCAATTTACAAAATGAGCAACAAAAGGATTCGTCTAATCCTTCTGATCAAACGACTCTTTGGACGTCTCGCTCAAATGCAGCCTGTGGAAGATCTTCATTCCGGGGACGTGGAAGAGGTGCTCCCTTCAGAACAATTTCATCCGGCACGAACAACTCTACTATACAAAATCTCCCTGCTGCCCGTGTAACTGCTTCAGCATCAAACCGCCCGATATGTCAAATTTGTGGAAAAACCGGTCATGTGGCAT
Source organism: Dendrobium catenatum (assembly GCF_001605985.2). Classification (NCBI taxonomy): domain Eukaryota; kingdom Viridiplantae; phylum Streptophyta; class Magnoliopsida; order Asparagales; family Orchidaceae; genus Dendrobium; species Dendrobium catenatum. Next base: position 1,024 of record NW_021427868.1, read on the forward strand.
TGAATTGTTGGCATCGTTGTAATATGAAATATGCTCCGACTACTTCCAATAGCAATCAACGTGCCTATCTTACCAATTCGAGCAACACCGTGTCGTCTCCTGTTTCAGAGTGGGTACTTGATTCCGGTGCTACATCCCATTTGACATCTGATGCCACTCAGCTCCAACAGAGTCAGCCGTATTTTGGAGCAGATGCAATTTCGGTTGCCAGTGGCAATACTCTTCCGATCCAGAATACAGGTCAAGGCATCTTACCTCTGTCTGATCAGAACCGTAAGCTTCATCTTAAGAATCTCTTACATGTTCCTCATCTCTCTCATAATCTTCTTTCTATTCATAAATTAACCTCCGATAACAATTGTTCCGTTTTATTTGACTCTCATGGTTTTATCATTAAGGATCTCTCGGACAATAGTATCCTTCTCCATGGTAGCTCTCGGGATGGTCTCTACCCAGTGTCCACTGCTTCCACGGCTTCCTCTTCAGCTCTACAATCCTCGGTCAACCATTCTCCACCTTGGCACAGTCGGCTGGGTCATCCAAACATTAGGACTTTACATTATCTTTCTACTTTAATTCCATCTATATGTACTCCTCCTTCTAATTTCATATGTACTTCGTGTAATGTGACCAAGAGTCACAACTTATCTTTTCCTTCTTCATCTAGTCATGTACTTAACCCCTTTCAATTAATACATTCTGATGTTTGGGGACCAGCACCTGTCTCTTCGTTTAATGGTTTTCGCTATTATATTGTCTTTATAGATGACTCTACTCGCTACACTTGGATTTATCTTTTGCGTTCTAAGGATGAATCTGCCTCTAAGTTTAAACATTTATATCAGCTTATTAAAAATTCTTTTAATAAATCCATTCAAACATTAAGAACCGATGGGGGTGGTGAATACATAAGCACTTCCTTTCAAACTTATTTAAGTCAAAATGGCATTGCTCATCAACTTAGTTGTCCTTATACTCCTGAGCAGAACGGTCTCGCTGAACGCAAGCATCGTCATCTTATCGAGACTACTCGTGCTCTTCTGCACACTGCTCATCTTCCCAATAGTTATTGGGCTGAAGCACCATTAACTTCAAATTATTTAATCAACATCTTGCCAACCGCTGCTTGTCGATCTCAAATTCCCTATCAACTTCTTCATCACAAATTACCTTCCTATGAACATCTACGGACGTTTGGCTATCTCTGTTTTCCCTGGCTTCAACCTCTTTCTGCTAATAAATTGTCACCTCGCTCTCAAGAATACATTTTCTTGGGATACTTCTCTTCTCACAAAGGCTACCGTTGCCTAAATCCTCATACAAATCGAATCTATATCTCTCGGCATGTGGTCTTTTATGAACATATTTTTCCTTTTAAACCTCCTGTTCCAGCTACTCCAAGTGCCGAAATTTTGTTGCTAGATGGGATGCTGATTAGATTTTGTTGCTAGATGGACGAGCATCTCTTACTTATTAAGTGTATATTCCTTTAATCAAGGCAAGTATCTCAATCAAGAGTTTTCTTCTAAAGTGAGTCCTCGCCCAAGGTAGATCCCCTTGGCTGAGGTGAGTGCTCTTTCTAGTGAAGTTCCTCTGAGAAAACTGCTTTTCTTGGTTGGGCTTCTTCAAGGCAAGAGGCTCCTCTGAGGAAAATGTCTTTTTTGGTCGGGCTTCTTTGACCAATTATCAAATGTTAGCAATGCAAATGAATTAGTTTATTTTCCCCTATCATGTGATTAAAGATTTTTGATTTGATGTTGGAATGAGTTTCAACCATAGTTTAAAGTAAATAAACCATTGTGTTGTTTAAAATTTTTCATGCATGGATGGTTCCTAACGAAAACTAGAAAAATCATTAAATAACAACCCAATATTTATAGCCTCCAAGAGAATGGATCAGTGATGGTCTATATACATCATAAGGGATGATTTATAAGATTTTGGAAGAGTGTATTATATTCCTAGAAAAGAGTAATTTGCGGCTCTTAGTTTAGTTACATGAGCTGCATAAAATAGAATTAAAAGGCATACAAGGATTTATGTTACTTGGCTAGATTAGAAAAATGGGAATTGTGAGGACATTCGAGTCGATTGTTCTATAGCAAGGTTGAAGGGTTCGAATAAGAAGAGTTCAATGGGGAGAAGTAGATCGATTGAAAGAAAGTAGGTAGAGTCTATTATTATTGC
>NW_021427869.1:0-226 GCF_001605985.2 Dendrobium catenatum
ACTCTCCCTCTAACAACTCCAGGCTTTGACATTTTTTTTCCCTAAGTTAATTGGTGGAATGAAAGAGTCAAGCCCAATCCTAGGGATTCTTCATATCAATTTCGTAGACCTGCATGTTCAAAAACAAAATGTTACATGTTGAGTTTCGAAATTTGAAGAAGATCCATTTTAACTTCAACATTAAGTTCAAATTTTCTCAACCAAATTTAAGCTTTGACATTTCATC
>NW_021427870.1:0-404 GCF_001605985.2 Dendrobium catenatum
GTTTTAGATCAATTGGGTTATGAACTTTCTTTAACTCATGAAGAAATTAACACCTAACTACCATCTTATGTTCCTTCAGACTTCATAACACTTCATTTGCTAAATATGAGCAATAGCAATGGAAAACTTTGGGTCACGAGTTTTTGCTACACCCTGTCATTTTTGTGAAATTATTCTTTGCGGTTACATACGCTGTACGGAGGCGAATCATAATGTGACATGTCACTCGTTTGTTATGTACCAGATGATGTGACACTTTTTGATTTGTCTCTGAACAATCCGGTGTCCGCACAGAATAATTTATCGCTATTTTTTGGAATTCATTAACTTTCTCCGACTCAGATCCCTGTTGACGTCCATTGTACATAACAAATTAGTGACTGTTGTTGACAAATTATTTGTTG
>NW_021427871.1:0-225 GCF_001605985.2 Dendrobium catenatum
ACTTATCAAAAGAGGGAAAAATTTTAAATACCAATTTACCCCCACCCCCTCTTGGTAGCTTTGGGACATTAACTTAGGTCTAACAACCTATTTACTAGACTCAACAAAAAGGTGTAAGTTAGTTTAGCATAAATCATAAACATACACATTTGGGTTGTGAAAATGAAAATAATTTAATTTTTTCTAAATTGTATTATATGATCTTAATCATACTATATGATCGTT
>NW_021427872.1:0-235 GCF_001605985.2 Dendrobium catenatum
AAAGTATCAAAGCATTAATTGGATGAAAAAATGATATCCAAATATGACACGCTTATAATCAAATCAAGTGGCTCGACGAGATGAACCTAACAAGCCCAATATCACTCAATTTTGACATCACTAGAGCACTTAAAAGAACAATAAATGCTTTATAATTAAGGGGATCAATATGGACCATCAAATGGAATACTTCAAAATCTCCTTGAAGCTTATCTATATTTACTGAGCCTTCCTT
>NW_021427873.1:0-292 GCF_001605985.2 Dendrobium catenatum
ATAGAGCATATGGAACGAATATGAACTTGCTCGGAAATTTTTTTCTAAGTCTTATTCGTCCAAGACGAAATAAATTATCGTCCAAGACGATTGGCTCTCTGGAAAATTTTCATCCATATGAAATTAAATTAACGTCCATGGCGACTGGTTCTCTGGAAATATTTCGTCCAGACGAAATTAAATATTGTCCAGGACGATCGGGTCTCTGGAAAAACTTTCGTCCAGACGAAATTAAATTATCATCCGTGGCGATTAGTCCTCTGGAAAATTTTCGTCCAGACGAAGTAAAGAA
>NW_021427874.1:0-314 GCF_001605985.2 Dendrobium catenatum
AATACTAATATTTAAACTTCAATTAAAATCTCCCTTTTGCCCTCTAACAAATAAAAAATGCAAACAATTCTAACTAAATCATCCTACACAGGATATATCCTAAACCACACAGCCTGTTACACACACCTTAGACTTATTTGGTTAGAACATGACTTTTAGCCCTAGATTAGGCCGATATTTTTTTTTGCTATTCAGTGTTTACTACTTATACGTGTTTTATAACTGTTAATATTAAACTTTCTGCTAGCTACATTTCTATTTATTTGCATTTCTTTTATGAATGGCATCTACGCTCATTTGTGTATTTTTCTTTC
>NW_021427875.1:0-1163 GCF_001605985.2 Dendrobium catenatum
TTGTTTTCCCAGTTAAGCAGTTGAAACATTGGTTAATTTTGTTTCTACTTCTGCTTAAGATAAAGATGATGCTCTCATGCCCTCTTGTGAGTGTTTGTTTTAAGTTGCAGGCAAGCACAGTCATGCTTGTGCAATTAAAAAAGGAAACTTATATTCTTCAATGAATCCAACCATTTTTGCATCTCCGACTTCATATGTCCTGAATAAGCTAGTTCCCCCCATCATTTCATGCCACTTGTCTTGAAATTTCGTAGTTGTGGCTCGCCTGAAAATCCCTCTGCTACCAGCTGAATGTGAAATTCACATTCTTCAAATACATTGGCTGCTTGAACTCCTGTACTAGATGAAGTTAATTTTTCCCTTTTACATCTGAAGAATCTCCTGTTCTCTACTACCTCTTATGTGGTTAAAATGCTAATAATTGTTAACAATTTCTTTTTTTCATGGTTCATTGTTTTAATTTAAATGCTATATTACCATGTTGCAGGTTCACAAGATCACTTTCTGAAAAGAATACCGCAGGACGCCGGATGGGGTATACTGTAACAGGCATTGTGTTGGGAATGCTAACTTCTATGTTCTGCATCATTCTAATCAAGATACTTCATGCTGCTGTGCCTTCCCTTGCCAGGCAATGGAACTCTAAGAAGTACTTGATACAGTCTTTCCGTCGAGCATGCCTGCTTGTTGCCTATTTCTCTGCTGTTGGTTTGCTTCTATTGCAATATAAAAAAATAATCGGCCTCAGACAGCTAGATATTAACTCTAATATGTGAGGCCAAATCATCTAATTATTTCAGTGAATCGTACATTTGTTACATATGATTAAGAGAGTCATGTACATGTATCAGGTAGCTTTATAAAAAATATCTTTACTTTGGAGCAAATGCAAGCAATATCATTAATTATGGGCTCTTATGAAATACTGGCAACAGTGCTATAGTGATTACCTATTTCTGCTTCAATCGGCCTTCTTGGTAGAGGGAAGTGTTTCATGAACTCTTCTTTGCCATTTTGTTTAATTGTTTGACTGAATTAATTATAAAATAGAACAAATCTTTGAATTAGAATGTTAATGACTTGGCAATTAGTGACAATTTTGGATGGAGATTTTTAATGGAATGATCCAATTATTTCGGAAGCATCAGAGTACCAGCATATAT
>NW_021427876.1:0-1369 GCF_001605985.2 Dendrobium catenatum
CGACAAACCGCCGGATCATGTCCGGGTTAGGATTTCAAACCCGTTTATCTATCCGGATTGGGTTAGGGTTGACCCGTTTGCACCAGGATCAGTTCGGATTCGACCCGAACCCGACCCGTGATCCGAAATTGACACCCCTATCTATCAGCACAAAGTTTATTAAAGAGATGAGAACTAGTCCTATTTAATTCATAATTGTTGTCTTAAAAGAATTGAAGGCATATTATATTCATAAGCACACATGGTTAACTCATAATTGTTGTCTTAAATTCCTGTCATGCTAAAAAATCGAAACTATAATAAAGAACATTGACTGCTCAAAGTCTTTTTCTCTGTTTTTAGTTGATCGCTAAGTCACTAACTACTTAAATGTGAAGCTTATCATAAGCAGCTTTGTTGAAATGACAAAAGTGGTCGAAAAGAATTTATAGTGGAAATGACAAAAGTTGAACATGCATCACAAATATTAGTAAACTTGGGCTATGTAACATTAAACATTGCAACTATTTAGATAATTAAATTCATATTCTCATATATCATAATATATATTACTATCTAGAGCCGAACATAAAATCAAAATCCTTATAATATCTCAAAACAAAACATCGGCCACACATAAGAAAAATATCGTGTCCATTTATATTTTGCCTTCCATTCTTCTACATCTTGGATGTTAATTAGGTGAAAATTGATCATAGTCTTCTATTAATAATATAAAAGTCATCATTAAAAATGAAGATGATAAATAAATCAATAAATAAAATATCTTTTTTTTTTCATGCCATAATCGAGCTTACTGGTGGTGGATGTTGTCTCTTATAATTTTGCATGAATTGTCTCATCTCACTTTGAAGTGTTTGCACCACCTCATCAAGTCTTATAACTCGATCAAATACAATATTGCATTCAGTGTTGTTGCCTAGAGTCGTGATGCTCTAAGGAAAATATTTGTTCGGAGTGACTTCAAAACCTTATGTTCGTACCCTATCTAGATGTTCTGGCCCCTTGATCGTCTTGAAGACTTTCTTATTAACCTTTAAATTTCTATCTTCTGGCATCAACACTTCCTCAACAAGTATTTTCAGAAGCATGTGCCTAGTATTCATTAAACTCATCATGTGAAATGCTTATAAATTCATTCATTTTGTCCATTTTTGTCTAGTCTCCTCAGATGACTATGACTCATTTTTACGTATGCGATTGATTTTCCATAATAATAGACGATCTCGTATATACTGCAAAAAATGAAAATTAATTTCCTTCATACAAAAATAATAATAATAAACAATTGGAATACGTATCGTTTCTTAGTCTCCTTACAGAGCTCACCAGACTCATTGTATGTGCACGGGCACATTTTTTTTTTTTT
>NW_021427877.1:0-249 GCF_001605985.2 Dendrobium catenatum
ACAATTCTTCAAATATGGTGACGACAATCATTCTTTATCTTTTCCCAAAGAAATCTAATTGAGTTTTGAAAAATCAATTTTTAAAATTAGGTGCGTGTGTGGTTCCAAATCTCCTACGAGCGCAAGCCCTCATAGTTAATTACATCGTAAAAGACAAAGTTCCCTACGAAAACTCTCGATTAAAATAGTGGCAAAATTTTATTTAAGATTTTCAAAGATCGGTATCAAAGGAGAGAAATGGTGGGAATT
>NW_021427878.1:0-240 GCF_001605985.2 Dendrobium catenatum
CAAGGAGTAAGTCAAAAGAAGATTGATACAGGTGAATCTCGAAAGGAGAAGAATATAGCACTAAAAGTGGAAGAGTCAGAGAGTGAACACTCACAACCTGAGGATGAAGATGATATTGCACTAATGACTAGACAATTCAGGAGCTTTTTAAAGAGGAAGCAGAAGAGACGCCAGCAATGGAATAGAGGTAAGTTTAACAGAAACGGCAAGGTTTCTAATGAAGTGATTTGTTATGAATGC
>NW_021427879.1:0-244 GCF_001605985.2 Dendrobium catenatum
ATTGGATTTCTGTTTTTTCTAATACCCACATTGAGCAGTTATCGAGAACCCTTTCTGATCACTCTCCTCTTTTACTCAATATTTTAAATAATAACAGCAATTTTGTCCATCCCTTCCGTTTTCAGAATATGTGGCTTCTTGACGATAGGTTCGAGAATATTGTGAAAAATAATTGGGAAGCTCCTCTTTTTCCGGATAATAATGTGATTGGCATGAAGAGATTGTGGCTCAAGCTTAAGAGGCT
>NW_021427880.1:0-309 GCF_001605985.2 Dendrobium catenatum
TTTATAGTCAAATTAACCAGATCGTTGAGACGAATCCAACGAGCCTAAAATCATTTAATTTTAATCCAACGAGCCTAAAATCATTTAATTTTAAGGACATAAAAGCCCATAAATGCTAAATAAGTAATATATGATCAAAAGATTTAATATGTATCATCTAATTGAATATTATACAATTTTGATTGAATTTGTTAAAAGTCAATCATAAAATACAATAACTAGATCTTCATTCTCTACATGAATGGGACCAAGACTTGAGTTTTGAGAGAGATTAAATATTTGAATAATTCTAAAGTTTTTCTAATATTA
>NW_021427881.1:0-833 GCF_001605985.2 Dendrobium catenatum
AAGTTACAAACACATCCCCTTTTTCCTACCACATCCTCCTCCCCCTTTTGTCATCACAAAAAGAGGGTCCATACACACAAAAGAAAAAGAGAAAATAGAAACTAAAACAGACTAAAAAGATAAACTACAGAAAACATGAAACAAACAGCAAAAAAATACATACTAGAAAAACAAAGGATCCTGATCATCAGATGGAGGTGGTGGAGGTGGATGCTGAAAGTAGCTGGAAAGCGTGGTAAACTGAGCATTGAACTAGGCGATGTCCTGGTCATACTACTACTGCTGGTGAGTAAGGTAACTATCAAATCGGGCTAAATCTTCAGTGTGGTGCTGCTCGTAGCGGGCAATGTCCTCAGAGTGTTGCTACTCCTGTGCAGCAACGTAAGCGTCAAAGCGGGTCTCCCATCGATCAAACATTTCTATCAACTGATTAACCGGTGAGTGTTGGTGTACAGGAACAGGGTCAGGAAAGGGAGTGGGAGCGGGAGCCTCCTCCTCTCCAGCCCCCCGAGGTTCCTCAGGGTGGAGACGAGTACTCTGAAGGGTACTGAAGGAACTGTTTGAGTAGAAGGGAGTTGGGAGGTTTGGTGGACTAGGATACTAAAGTTGGTATTTGGTTTCAAGGACATAGGCTAGGATGTGTCCTAAGGCTAGATTGGGTTTCCTCTTGTGACCTGGATCGTGAATTGTGGTTAAGTGATCAATGTATCAAAAAATTAGGTCCGCAGTATTAAATTTTCTATGAGTCATGATGTAAAAAGTAGTGAGGGAAAGTAGAGGGGTGATGTGGATTCAATCCCCAGCTTTTGGAATTATGGAGGTGCGAAGGACAT
>NW_021427882.1:0-374 GCF_001605985.2 Dendrobium catenatum
AATAATTCGTTATGTTATGTAAATGCAATAAGTCAAACTTGAATGTGATAGTTTACACACCATATGTCGCTTAGTTGGAGCTCTAGGGTAGTTCTTCATAGGGGGATTCACAAGTGCCTTGATCATATAAAGCGTGCCCCATGATCTGAAACACCTCAAGAACTGTCGAACATCCGAGTCATCATGGTAATCATTGTGTACTGCTGGAACAATAGATGCCCTTCTGCTCTCCCATAGGCAATGTACGCCTGGTGGTATAAATCCAAATCTATGTCTGATTTTCCTCGGCCATCGATTCTGACAAAACTATGATCCATTGGCATTATATTCGTAGAAGGAGAACATCCAAACTGTCGGAGCACTCTATCTGTATG
>NW_021427883.1:0-487 GCF_001605985.2 Dendrobium catenatum
TAAATGACAAAAATGGAAGAATTTATTTATAGAAGGCGACGTAACACTAAAAACATATAATTTATGATATTTATAATGTTAAGTATTTGAGAAATTTGATTAATGGTTCTTCAGATAAATTGTGGAAGAAAATATGATGTTTTAATGTTGTATTAATTATGAATTAAATGATTTGATCCTACCGTCCGACTTTCATTCTCGCCTTGTTAAGTCAAACATCCCGCCGGGTCGTGACAAAAGTGATATCAGAGATCAATTAATATATGAATCATGTTGGAAGAGCCATTAAGATGATTATTAATGATTTAAAATTTTAATGTAAAATGAATATCTTACTAAAAATAGGAATCAAAATGATCTCGGAGAAGAGGAAGAGGCAGAAGTGGAAAGGCCAGTGCTTAATGTTAATGTTAACCATGACGCATTGACACATATGATGATAGCTATGAATCAGTTAATTCAAGACTCATTGAATCAAACATCCGGA
>NW_021427884.1:0-211 GCF_001605985.2 Dendrobium catenatum
GAAACAGCAGCTAACTCAAGAAACTTTGATCAAGATTTGCCTTAGCAAATGCTAAGAGAGAAAATTGTAATTTCCTTCTCGTCTTTCTTCAATAGATTAAGTGGAGGAGCATCTTTGTTAATCTCCAAGTTGATGGCTGCTCCACTGCTATAGCCGTTTTCTTGTGAGATTCAGCAGCAACTCATCTTGCTCCTCTTATCTCTTGCTTCGT
>NW_021427885.1:0-234 GCF_001605985.2 Dendrobium catenatum
AATCAACCGGTTTGGTTGTTGAATTCTTGGCATCCTCATCAAATTAACTATTTCTTATCTAACACATGCATGCATAATTCATATTAGATAGCAGGGTAGAATGCCATTGTGCTCCAATTGCAAAATACAGAGAGATAATAGAAGTATATAACACAATCGAACAATATTATTTGTCTAGACTCCTAGCTTAAACCAGTCGTATGTCCTGAGAGAAAAGTAGCTTCATATAAAGAT
>NW_021427886.1:0-312 GCF_001605985.2 Dendrobium catenatum
GAGCGGAGGCCGGGGCCGAATTTTCGGAGCCCACAATGAAGCTTTGTCTTCCTTTTTTATGTGCTTGGTTTTTTCTTCTTCTTCTAATGAAATATTAGTTTCTTGCTCCAAAAACAATAGTCCAAATAATCCTAGCCATCTGTTCCCGCCTACTGGACATGCTTGTGGGATCTCTTCCCTCCTCCTGTGGGTGGTTACCAATCATCTGTTTGTCATCAAATGGTCATTGGTTGATTGAGCAATGTGTTATAGTGCTTATTCTAATTGAATAGATATTGCATATTTCCTTATATTGGTAATGTATATTATTAT
>NW_021427887.1:0-205 GCF_001605985.2 Dendrobium catenatum
GAACCCGAACCCGACCCGTTTTGAAATTGGGTCGGGTACAACCCGGCGGGTCCGGGTCGGGTTTTCGTGTCGTGTCAAAAATTGACACCCCTAGTTGAATCACCGTGATATTCTGTGCGAAATATAGGCTCAAGTGTTCAACCATGCGATGATCCTTTGTTCTTAACTGCATATAGATAGATCATATAATTGTTAAAAATATTAG
>NW_021427888.1:0-215 GCF_001605985.2 Dendrobium catenatum
TTAAGTTGATATTTTATTAGAAATTTGGGATTATATTCCCGGATGGTGAGGACTTAAGATCTAAAAAGACTCTGCCTCAGAACCTAAATCTAATTTGGGTACTATAAAATAGTGACCCGAACCTAACTAATGAAGTGCTAATCTGGACTTATCCCGGCCTGAATTAGGGATCCAGCTAACCACCTAGGCTCTTTAAAACCATGTTTCAAGTCTCT
>NW_021427889.1:0-257 GCF_001605985.2 Dendrobium catenatum
CATATTTAAAACTGTCTTATCCACTCAACCGCTGCATTCAATCGTCTCGACGTTTGAGAAAAAGAAAAATTTCGTCCTGGACGATCGTTAGATCGTACAGACGATCTAATTAAAAACTGCTCTCAAAACGGTTAAAATCCGCGCAAACCAATTTTTCTCACATCGTCCAGTACGAAACAAAAGTCGTCCCGGACGATTTCCTCCAATTTTTGAATTTTGAATTTTAATTTAAGAAAATCAAACTAAACATTTAAAAA
>NW_021427890.1:0-210 GCF_001605985.2 Dendrobium catenatum
AATTGCATGAATTTGCTAATAATCATATTAATGTGGAAGACTATAGGAATGTTAGGTAGTGCTTGTAAAACTCAAGATAAAACAGGGCTGAAATTAAATTTCAGTAGTCTCCAACACAAAACCACAAATAGAACAAGAGGAATAACAAGGTAAAAACTTTGTAATAGATGAAATAGGGAAGAAATAAACAAGATATAATGAATCCCCAAT
>NW_021427891.1:0-220 GCF_001605985.2 Dendrobium catenatum
CATAGCTTTCAACAATTTAGAAAGGTTTTTAAATATGGAAAAAAAAAAGTTAAACAAACAAACAGACATCCCCAATGACATTTTCTTGTAGATCTCAAGTATTTCCTATCAATCTTCAGAAAACTGCGAGAATTCTCCACAAAAATCCACACAAAACCACGAAAATAGTAGACAATTTGTACAATTTGATGAAATAGAAACAAAAAATAGCAAGATACAG
>NW_021427892.1:0-577 GCF_001605985.2 Dendrobium catenatum
ACTTACACTAATTAAAATATTTTCATTCTATTAATAACTAATATAAATTAATCTATACTTAATCACTTGTGTTTTCTTTGGTATGGGTCTATTGAGTAATGTTACAATCTTGCATCTAGAAGTGTTGAGTTGATTATTGAGGGTTCGTCTAATAGTTTTACTCCACTATATGGTCCATTTCCTTTGATAGTATTATTAATTGTATTTTGCTTGCTTTATCAAGTTTCTTTTTTGGCATCATTCCTTTTCATTGTGATGTGTCATGTGACAGGGCCGATATCTCCATAATCATTGGGTTTGATCCCCTAAGAGTTAGCATACACAAGCACCACCTTAAAGTCAAAAATTTATGCATTCACATACAAATATATTATTGAGGTGATCGAAAAAAAAAATTAATTTAAGAGAAAAAAAAATTCCATCTGAATGTTGGATCTAGTGAACTATTTTAAGCATTAAAGTTATGGTTATCAGAATATTGATACTTGTAAGTAAATGAGAAAATAATTTTAGTGCAATTTTACATTAAGGCATTCTTGAATAAGGGTATTAGAAAATAATAAAAATCCAAGAAAAA
>NW_021427893.1:0-7174 GCF_001605985.2 Dendrobium catenatum
TGTTGAGAAAGAATCGGTTGCCCTTGTCACAGGTGAAACCCGGTTCTAAGCTCCAAAAGCCCAAAGTCCCTCCAAATTCTCTTCTTTTCATCTCCTTAAAGCATTTTGTTGACTGCTTAGGAGATAACCATGTGTTCATTCCTTCTATTTTGATTATTCACTTATAATGGGATGTCGTTCTCCCTTACCTATGATGTGGTACATCTTACTCTAGATGTTAACATCATTTCTTGGTGGATTTTGATTTTCTGGTGGAAAGTCAATCTCCTACCTCCTTAGCAATATAATTTCCCATTGAGAGTTTACTCTTATTACAAGGGTGAACTTTTTGGATGTGTAGATGTTGCTTGCACTTCTCACAGGGTCCCATCAGTTAAAATGGGTGTTACCGCTGTGATTCCTTTAGTGATTATTGATCACTTATATGATTATAACTCTTAGTGGCAAGTATGTCCCTTCGCCACTTATAGTATCCCTTCTTTAGTGTGAGATTATTCTTTCTATTAGGTTGTTTATATGTTACTCTTTTTAGAGAGATATATATCAATTGATTACTTCATATTGTATGATTTCAGTTTACCTAAGAAAATTTCGCTTGTATTTTGATTACTCATGGCCACGACGATTTGTCCTCTACCATGTGGTAACTAAAATATGAGCTTGAAATTTCTTAGATGATGAATTACTTACCTCCTCGTTCTTTCTCACATCACCACGCACGTGTGCGCTGGGGGATTGTCGAGTTTTCGCTTTATCCTACCGGCAGACCTATGGTCGGGTAGGGACTTCGCTGTTTCGGGGCCTATGGCCGAGCGAGGGTGCTCCCTCTCTTCACTGACAGACCTATGGTCGGGTGATTGTTGACCTTACCTTTATTCTACCGACAGACCTATGGTCGGGTAGAGACTTTGCTGTTTCGGGGCCTATGGCCGAGCAAAGGTGGATCTTTTCTCTTCATCCTCTCGACAGACCTATGGTCGGATAGATGTTGAGCTCCCCGTTTTGTCCCATCGACAGACCTATGGTCGGGTGGACATCGGGCTTTTGGTTGGTTACTCGTCAGAGTCCCTGGAGGGTACACTTCACCACCTCTTCATTCCCCCTGTTTTCTTTTACCTGTTAGGGGGTTGTTGAGTTTTCTCTTTGTCTTACCGACAGACTTATGGTCGGGTAGGAACCTCGCTGTTTCGAGGCCTATGGCCGAGCGAGGGTGCTGCTTTTCTTTTTCACCGACAGACCTATGGTCGGGTGACTGCTCTTCTACCGACAGACCTATGGTCGGGTAGGAACCTCGCTGTTTCGGGGCCTATGGCCGAGCGAGTGTACTTCTTCTTCTCTTCACCGACAGACCTATGGTCGGGTGATTGTTGAGTTTTCACCTTATTCTACCGACAGACCTATGGTCGGGTAGGAACCTCGCTGTTTCGGGGCCTATGGCCGAGCGAGAGTGCTTCTTTTCTTTTTTTCACCGGCAGACCGATGGTCGGGTGACTGCTCTTCTACCGACAGACCTATGGTCAGGTAGAAACCTCGCTGTTTCAGGGCCTATGGCCGAGCGAGTGTACTTCTTCTTCTCTTCACCGACAGACATATGGTCGGGTGATTGTTGAGTTTTCGCTTTCTTCTACCGACATACCTATGGTCGGGTAGGAACCTTGCTGTTTCGGGGCCTATGGCCGAGCGAGTGTGTTTCTTGTTCTCTTCACCGGCAGACCTATGGTCGGGTGACTGTTTTTCTACCGACAGACCTATGGTCGGATAGGAACCTCGATATTTCGGGGCCTATGGCCGAGCGAGGGTGTTTCTTTTCCTCTTCACTGACAGACCTATGGTCGGGTGACTGTTCTTCTACCGACAGACCTATGGTCGGGTAGGGACTTCGCTGTTTCGGGGCCTGCGGCCGAGCGAGGGTGTTCTCTTTTCCTCTTCTTATCACTCTGGCATATGCGTCAGTGATAGTTGAGTGTTTCTTGTGGACTTTTGTGTTCGCCTTAGCTCTTTTTGATATTATCTTGTTTCATATTCTTGCGAGCATGGAATCCCTGCTTCTACTCTGCCGTTGCGATATGGTCAGACAGATAGATGATTTCTTTACCATTGATTCTTCATCCTTATTGTTCTTCTCTGATTATCACTTTGATATTTGATATGATTTTTAGACGATTGTTGAATTCCCTTCTCCTCGCATCATATTAGATATGTGCTTTGGATGATCGTTAAATTCCATTTGGTTCTTTGTGAGCTTGTTTCAATTCTACTCATGTGAGCATGAGACTTCTCTTCTCCTATTCTGCCACTTTGGTTGGGCAGATAGTTGAGCTGCTTTCTTTGACTCTCTCATTGCTGATCTAGTTCTGTTACTTGACCCTAGGGTTGTATCTTCCTAGAGTTAGGGAGGTCAACGCCAACACGTACGGTTCACTTGTTGTTCGCCGCACCTGTTGGGGGTCCGTTTGTTGACCTCTATTTTCGCTTGAGCATTTTTCGATCAACTCGATTAGACCCCGTCGAGCCCAATTCGAACTCAAGTCGATCCGAATCGATTCAAATTAGATTCGGTCATGTTCAATCAAGTCCAAATAATTTGTTTCGACTGCGATGAGTTCAGTTTGACCCGAGTTCAATTTGAGCCCAAATCTGATTAAAATCAATTCAGTTTAATTCAGATAGATTCCAATCTACTTTTGGCTAAATTTGAATCATTTCCTAAATCTAGTAGTTGCATCGAACAGCTCCGATTTTCCCCAAAAAAATCCAGAGTCGACCGTTGCCGCTTATTTTCAGTCGCGTGAGACCCAATTTGCTGGGCTGGCTCTCATTTTTTTTTCTCCCTCTCCATTCCAAGGTAGAGATCCCTTCTCCCTCTCTCTCCCTCTCTCGGTCGCCCTCTCTTCCAAGGCCGAAGCCCCCGCTCTCCCCTCTGCCGTTCCTCTGTTCAGGACCGAACCGAGAGCCCACCAACTGGCCCTAGCCGCCGGTCTCACTGCAGGAGATCGGAGCCCCCATGCCTCCGTTCGCGAGCTCTAGGGGAAAGCCCGACGCCGGCGTTGCCCATTCCTCCTTGGTCTCGAGCTCTAGGCGACGTTGGACCCATCGCCTTGTCCGACGGCTGCTTCTTCTTCTCTGACGCCGATCCTCTCCCTCACTCTCGTCTTCGCATGCCAAGACCAGATCCACTGTCTCTGCTGGCCGTTTGAGTAAGAGAGAGACGAAACCCCTTTCCCTGGCCATCGACTAATTTTCTCCACAATAGCAGGTCATTGCGTGCTTATGCTTTTTTTTTTTTTTTTTTTTTTTTTCTTGCTGGTATGTTAACCTTTTGGTGCATATCAAGTTTGATGGTTACCGGCTGCAATTCTGTTGGTAGAAATTCTTCTTTGGTCAACGATTGATTTTAAAACTCATAGTAGAACAATCATAAGATGTTTGGAGGAGTTTCTTTCGAAGTTTGTTTGGCATGATAGATTATTGTTCTTGATTTCTTGAAAATGCCAAGTCCTGATCAAGAGAAGCTCAGAGTCAAATTTCATGCCAGGTTTTCTCTAGATACCATTTCAGCCATACCAATCAAGAAAAGACGTTTTTTTTTTCTTAGGTCACCATCACCTCCTCTTGAGACAAATTCTTCACTAACAGTATATTGTGGTACTACACAATTTTTTTTTTTTTTTAGTGAAAACTCCTTCCTTGGAAGCTACTAATATTTCAATTTGCTTGATTGCTGCATCAAATGAAGGTTTAGCTCTTGAATCTGTATTCAATAATTTTGTTGGAAAGTGAAGCATGTGAACAACCTCACATAGCTGCAGAACCGCTATGTGAATCATTTAATTCTGGTACTTTTGTATAGAGGGCTTTTGATGAAAAGGCTGAAATTGTTTTTTGGTTTAAGCTTAAGCAAAACTGATTCAAAAAACTGCGTCTGCTCGTAGAAAGCTGCTACACTTTTCCTGTTTGAATATCGTTAAAGCCCACATCTTCTTCCTATTTATTCATCATTCTTCTTTCCTTTCTGGAGTGTAGTATTTTGGGCTCTCGGTGCTACACAAGGCGCATTGTAGCAGGCAAAGATCCTCTACTCGTCTTATTTGACGGGCTGTACTATCATGTGATCCTTCTTATTCGTGCTCCCTTTACTTGTTCTCTCCTTTAGGGAATGCCGTCCTTTCTGGTTTGCCTTGTTTGGATGATTTAAGCATAAAGGAAATTTTATTTTCCTAATATTTATATCTTGATTCTTTGGTGTAGCTGTAGTTAAAAAAAAAAAAATAGTTTCTCCAAGAAAATTAGAATATGCACATATTTGTCTTTATTATCTCTGTGTTTCCTATGGTGATGACAAAGCTTGCATGTGATTCAAGCATAGAAAATTCTTACTGAATACTTCACTTAGATCTACTTTGTAATAACTATGATGTGTTCTTCTTTTATTGAATTTTGAGAAGTTGCCAAATAGATTTCTTTTGAAATAAAATAGCAAGGCTCTTTGTGTTCTTTCTCGTGAAATAATTTTTTAATGATCAAACATTATTTCCCTAAAAAAAAATAAAAATATTTAAGCATAAAAATCTGAGAGCCTCTTTTCTGCATTTCCTTTGATGTTAGATTGAGGGCCTTGAATACTGCTTTCCAAGATTTCAGGTGCTGAAAATTGTTCTTCTTTTGAAAGGTTCATATGTTAAAAATTAAATTTCGTTTATTTAGAGGGAAGTAGAGATTTGAGCCTTATGTTACATCTTCTCGTGGAAAGATTGAAGTTGCAATAACCTATTTTTATTTTCTTAAATCCATTCGACATAAAACTTTGAGTTGGAAAAGTTTATGATGTAAGTGCACCAAACTATTTTGAGAGCAAACTATATGCAGAATTTTCCTGTTTTAATATCCCAAACTATTTTGGAGATGATTTATGAGCAGTTTTTTTTTTTATTGTTTTTGTGTTCTAAAATGTTTTGGGAATAACCTATATGCAGATTTTTATTATTTTTTTAAGTTCCCAAACAGTTTTGGAAGCAAACTATATGCAGAATTTTTCTGTTTTAATACCCCAAACTGTTTTGGGGATGATTTATGTGTAGTTTTTTTACTGTTTTATAAGCCAAATCGTTTTGGGAGCGAAATATATGCAGCTTTTGTGGAACTTTTTCCACTATTTTTGTAAGAAAAAAAGTGCAGATTTTGAACATATTATGGCTGTTTTTATGTGAGAATCGCTATGGAATTTGGGTAGGTTTGTCGTTGCTTTGTTGCAAAATTCCTGCAGTTTTTTGTGTAAGCTTTTCCTGCTGTTTTTGTAAGAAAAGTGTATATTTTGGGAGTTTTATTGCCGTCTCTTTGCACAAGGATCTTTTGTCATGAAGCTTATGTTTATTCATGAAACAACGTATGGTAAAGAGAAGTTATAAAAGCCGTGTAGATTTCTTAACAAAATATGCATGTAAAAATATATTTGATAAATTTTGGGTGGATTATTTTGTAACAATTTCAAGAAAGCATGAGTATGAAAATTTCATGGTGTTTTATGTGTACAAATAGCAGCTTCTATTTTAGCTTACCACATGGAGTTTTTGTGAACGTTATACATCAATTGCTTGGTAAAAATGTTACTGAAAGGGAAAGTCCATTTGTATTATTTGAAAACTTGTCTGCATTACTAGGAAATCACTTGTTTGGTCCAGGAAGAAGCTTAGAATCATGTTTTCTCTTATCACTCTTGCATGAATGCCCAGAATTGTTGAATCATGTCATGAGAACTTGTTTTGTATAAAAGTATCTTGGAAGTATTTGAGATGATAAAAGTTATATGTGATGAATTGGATAACATGTTGGAAACGACTTCTTAATGTGAAAGACCTATTCATGCTAGCTATATGAATTTGTTGGAAAGGTTATATATTTGGCTTGACTTGTTATCGTAATATTTACTTAATGCAAACTAAAAAGTGGATGAGCAATAGGTTCTTTTAGCCTCCTTTATAGAATTGGAAGATAGATGTTATAACTTCTTTTCTGTTTTGTCTCATTGAATCTTTTAAATCATCATGGCATTAGTGAATTCTCCATTAAGCTTTATCTTTAAACAAAATGGAATCGATTATGTTTGTTTTGGGAATGGAAGGCTATCACATACATGACTAAATATTTCATTAGGAGATTTTATGCATGC
The DNA here is from genome assembly GCF_001605985.2 of Dendrobium catenatum. Classification (NCBI taxonomy): domain Eukaryota; kingdom Viridiplantae; phylum Streptophyta; class Magnoliopsida; order Asparagales; family Orchidaceae; genus Dendrobium; species Dendrobium catenatum. The sequence goes on from NW_021427893.1 coordinate 6,167, forward strand.
TTGTATTTGTATCATTCCACTTACACTTGATTTGATAGTGTCGTCATGTAAGTTTATTGGAGAGTCTTCATGTATATTTATATTATAGCATTTGTGGATGATTTAATGAAAAGAGTTTTGATTTACCTCGTGAAATGGTTATGATTTATTGTAAAATTGGAAGGATAATATGATTTTGTTTTGTGCTAGGGAATCACACTTTTTGTATCTCTTCTTGTTAGAGAGCTTTATAAATTGTTTTGTGATGAGTTTTTGTGAACATTTTATAGCAAATAGCTTTATGAAATGTTTCTCCTTACTTTTATTGAAGTTTTCTCACGAGTCGCCTTGTGTTGCAAATTTGGAAAGTCGCTTTTGATTGAAAGATGTCTTGTTTTGCTTTGGTTGAAATGATTTATTAATGGTTTTGGATTTGTTTTATGCGACGAGTTTTATGGGTGCTTTACAATGAGAAGTTTTCTTTATAAAACTTTATCGTTGGAAAGCCTTGTGTTTTCTACCCCACTCCAAATGAAAGAAGAGGCATTTGATTATGGGTTGTAAGGTAGGATTTTGTGTCAAAAGGGATTTTGGCAGAAGATTTTGCAGAGTTCTTGTATCAAAACAAAATGGAAAGAGGAAATTTTGGGTAGATAGCTTTTTGGAGGTTTTGCTTAGTAGTTCATTTGAAAGTTCTTGCAAGTCATGTTGGGTTTGGTTAGACTTGTGTAGTGAGCCCCCTTAGTTTCTTTTAGGAGCAATTAGTGCTTTCTTATTCGAATTAAATTATCTAAGTGTTTATTTCTAAAGAAGAATTTTGGGATTTAAAACTTTAGATGGCTTTGTGCTAGAGGTCCTTTAGTGTCTCTTTTTAGTTTTAGTTTATAAGTTAAATATGAAATTTTCGAATAGGTATAAAATAAAGAGAGTCTTATTTTAAATTTAGTATTAGGAGTTTGTCTCTCCTTAGTTGGTATAGAATTTGTTTAGAATATGTTGTAGGTAGAGGTCAAAAATATCAAGTGCCTC
>NW_021427894.1:0-210 GCF_001605985.2 Dendrobium catenatum
TCAGGAGCTCGTGTGTGAAGGAGAAGTAGCGAATGGGAGAGGGCGTCGTGATTTGGAGTCGAGAGCAGAAGATCGAAGAGCCTTCGCGTGGAGGAGGCGAGTGTGGAAGGTCGTCGGGTTGAGGGTCGTGGGAAAGAGCCGAGCAGTGGAAGTGTCGTGGAAGGAGGGAGAAGTAGAGTCGAGAGCAGCACCCGAAGAAGAGCCTTCGGT
>NW_021427895.1:0-255 GCF_001605985.2 Dendrobium catenatum
ATTAATTAGATTTCAAATAATTATTAAATTAACACTTAAATAAGTAATTTGATAATTAATATTATAAATGTAATTAATTTATTAGTTCAATTAATAAACGCCTTGGTCACTCTAGGGGGGAGTGTGGTAGTTTTCCTGCTACTTTGAATGGTTCTCAATCTCGTGGAAATGAGGTTTTGCCTGTTGCTATTGCGAAAAGTGGTGATATTGTCGATTCATCTTTGGGTGGTATTGAGGCGCAGATTGTGGAAGGTC
>NW_021427896.1:0-478 GCF_001605985.2 Dendrobium catenatum
CGTGTCAAATATTGACACCCCTAATTCAAACGTGACATAAATAAAAGAAATTCATACTATAATAAATTAGAATAAGCTCAATCTCACTTCTAACCAATAATGAATTACAATGTAGAACAATAAGCCAGAACAACAACAACAACATCAAGCCTTTAATTGTCCCACTATGTGGGGTCGGCTACATAAATCCTTTTTCGCCATTGTGTTCGGTTAAAAGTCAAATTCTCATTTAAATCTAATAAAGAAAGATCATTTCTAATATTTTCTAACCAAATTTTTTTTGTCTACCTCTACCTTTCTTAACATAAATCGAATCTAATACCTCTAACTTTCCTAATCGGGTCATCGGAAGGCCTCCGTTTAATGTGACCAAATCATCTAAGGAGGCTCTCTCTAATATTATCTTCCACTAGAGCTACTCCAACCTTTTCACGTATGTGTTCATTTTGTATCCTATCTCTAAGGGTCAAGCCACTCA
>NW_021427897.1:0-238 GCF_001605985.2 Dendrobium catenatum
GTCCCGGACGAACCTGGAGCAGAACTGATATTACACATTAAATCTGAAATCAATTTCAGATTTAATGACAATCCCTAATTAAATCCCCCCCGGGCCCATATATCGAACCTAGACACATCAACTCCCTTCCCCTATGGCCGGCCCCTCTATAGCCCCATTCTCTCTCCAATATGCCACCTAGACTCTCATTAAATGCCCCTGAAATTCCCCTTGGCTGCCGCCCCACTTAAGCCCTCAA
>NW_021427898.1:0-224 GCF_001605985.2 Dendrobium catenatum
CCAATTAAATCAATCTTAATTCAACTCTAAAGAAAAAATATATTAAAACACTGATTTGTATTCAGACTATAAGATATACTAAAACACTTAACCACTAAAATACAAACTCAAACCAAATCTAACCAATCTCCTAATCAACCCTTAACCAATTTAAGTCTTAAAAGATGTAGATTAAATTAGAAGAGTAAATCTAAATTAAAATTAGTCCAACATAAAAGACTTAT
>NW_021427899.1:0-204 GCF_001605985.2 Dendrobium catenatum
AATAAATAACTTGAAAATGATTCCAAATAAATTTGATAACTTTTAACTTTTTTCAACAATTTATTATTTATCTATTTATTTTATATATTAACACAAAAAATATAGAGAGACAAAGTTTAATGATATATTTGACTAGGGGTGCAAACGAGTCGAGCTTGACCTAAAGTCAGGGGGTGTTCGAGTCAAGCTCGGCTGTCAAATATC
>NW_021427900.1:0-693 GCF_001605985.2 Dendrobium catenatum
TTACAAACTAATAATATCTTGAAATAATTATATGCACATATGAAGTGTTTCATTTTTTTTTCCTCAAAGTGGAGCTTTTTTTCATTTCATAAAATAAAAACTATATAAATGCATAATTTTTTCAGAATAAAAAATAAGAATTTATAACACGGAAACAAGATAGATGGGTTAAAGTTTTGTTTGGAACAGTTTTCATACTATTTTTTAGCAGCTTTTTAGCACAAATTTTTTCTTTGAAAGCAGCAAAAAAATAATGGTGAAAAGATGTCTCAAATGAAGTGTAAGTTTAATGATGAGTGTTTTAAAAAAAAATTGAAAAGCTTAAAAATTGATTACTTTAGCTTCCTATGACTTTTATAGCAAAAATTTCTACCACCAACTATTTTATTTATCTAATTATATGATAGTTAAATATAGATGTAAGGACTTTCATGTAACACATTCATCAAAAAGAATAGGAAAATATATGATTGTAGAAGACTGGATCATGTATTGGCAAAAAAAGCAAGACTATTTAGGATTTCTTCAGAGTTGTGCTGAGAGAGAAAATATTAATGCTCTCTTCTTGCTTGGATTGAATCTAATCAACTTATATGATTCAATACTCATTATATCTTTTGAGGTTAATTATAGCATTGAACATCTATATGTTATATATATATATGTTTCATACCAATGTTCATTCATACAAAT
>NW_021427901.1:0-847 GCF_001605985.2 Dendrobium catenatum
GTGCAACATTCACATGATGAAGGTTTCCAATCATATTAGATTTTTAGAGAGCTAATCATCAGCTACCAAAACATCAATGAGATCCGGGAGGAGGGATTTGTTGTTCAATTGCACACAAACCTACACTAACGTTAAATAAGATTTCTCGGTAGTGAGAGTATCAATAGTAAGAGAAGAGCCTTTAAAACTTGCTATTTTTGTAACACACTTCGAATTTCAGCAGAGTAAAGGAAGATTATGTATTTTAATCCGTATAGATATAAATGAGAAATCTTCATACTTTAGCTTGAAAAGGGGATGCCATTTCTACAAAATAAATGATTTGCTTGGGAAAATCAAGGATCCTTGTCCAAGCCAAATTGTAGTCTACCGAAGTAGAAAATTTCAGGAGGAAAAAGATTGCTTAGGAAAAGAAAGTTACGATTACCTTTAAACAAGCTCTAAGAGGCCATGACTTTTTAATTGCCCCTAAAAGAGTAAGGCCAAGGACTAATGGAGTATCCGACCAGCAACAAACTCCATTCTTATTCCTCCGTTAACGTGATACAGCACAGCCACTAGAGATGAGAGATTATTCTGTGCGGACGTTGAACACAATTCATCATTCGGAGACCAACCAGAATGCGTCAAACCAAGCGGTACCGAGCTGAATATCGAGCAAGGAGTGACATGACGCACTCTGGTTTGTCTCTGGACGTCGTTCAACATCCTCATAAAAAAATTTCACCACTGCCACACTGCTGCACAACACCATCACGAGGCTACTACATTGCCGTGATGACTAACAAACAAATTACAATACAACAGTTTATGATGCGGAGCATAGTTTTACATGGTTATAGCAGTC
>NW_021427902.1:0-335 GCF_001605985.2 Dendrobium catenatum
TTAATGAGTAAGAGATCCTTTCGCAAGTGAGCTTTAATTTTATCCATTATTTCTTTAAAAGGATATCTCCCACTTTCACACAAGTTATATTATTTATTCATATTTTTAAAATATGAAGACTTTAAGCAAATTTTAATTAATTTGATATAATTTTGAATAAAATTAAATAGGAAAAGTATGATGAGCTTTGTTAAATCTCAAATATTTTAAGAAAATGATATAAAATATATGAAATTATGAGATGTTTTACTTATAAAAATATATTTGTCGAGTAAGTTGAAAAGCTTTTTAGTGATTAATTTTGATAATAATTTAAAAATGAGAAGTAATAATAA
>NW_021427903.1:0-221 GCF_001605985.2 Dendrobium catenatum
TTTTAAGGGTAACCCTTACCCTAAGTTCTTTTCTTCTGCATATATAGTTTTAATTCCTAAAAAAGATGGCATTAATTTTTGGGATGATTTTAGGCCTATCAGTCTTTGTTCTTTTTTTAATAAGCTTAATGCTAAGATTATCATGGGTAGATTGTCGTTATTGTTGCATAAAATTATTTCTCCAGTCCAAACTGGTTTTGTTAAAGGTAGGGCGATTTTTG
>NW_021427904.1:0-307 GCF_001605985.2 Dendrobium catenatum
TCTAGATCTTTACATTTATAATTTAGTTTTTATTTTACATTTGTACCTAGATACATTTTACTTTGCTCTTCCTTTTGCAATAAAGAAAAGACAACATGAGTATATAAATGCAATGCAAGTCTGGGTCAATGCAAGTGTATATAATTTAAATTAAAGTGCACCAATAAGAATATAATCATGCATTATATGGCATCTGAAGTACATAAAGTAAACAAATACACCAAAACCTCTAGGCAAAGGCATCAACATCACCACAAAATAAACTGCTGGTCTAGATTAAGACTATATTGAGTTAATTAGATTTGAA
>NW_021427905.1:0-850 GCF_001605985.2 Dendrobium catenatum
TTATATTAAAAAACTAATTTAATAAGTAAAAAAAACATTTAAAACAAAATCCTAAAAAATAGTAAGAAAACAGTCTCAAATGAAGCAAATTATTAGGTTTTTTCGTCCGGATTCAATGCACTTTTAGTTTGCTTTTGATGTATCTTTGAAAAAGAATAGCTAATACACATTTTTATTTGCATTTAACTGCTTTTTTGTTTAGTATTTGCAAAAATAGAGCAAAAGCGCAACAAATATCTTACTCATTGAGTATTTGCTACCCTTTTGTTGTGCTTTTGCCGAGCTTTTCAAATACTCAATAAAAGAGCAAATAAAAGAGCAACAAAAGAAAAGCTAATATGCAATTAAAAATGTATATTAGCTGCTCTTTTTAAAAAATATATCAAAAGCGTATTAAAAGCGCTCTAAAAACGCATGAAATCCGGACGAAAAATTAGGCCTCGTGATCGGACATAATAATTTGCCCTCAAATGAAGGCTTAGAGCTTCATCACCGATTCCATGAATCAATATGTCAACTTAAAATAAACAAAGTTGTTAAAATAAAGTTTTTTTTTTTTAAATATCATATATGAACACATGCATATCCTATTGAAATGGCGGTGTTTTCTTTATTGCAAAAGACGGTTTCAAGGAAACAACATCCCTATACTTAAAAAAGAAAACTTCAAAAACTAAATAGCCCAATCGAAGTGGCCCTACCACAACTTTGCAGGGAACGAAATTCTCTACCAAATCAACAAAATATAGATTCAAACACCCACCTTATATATTATTGTCCTATGCCCAAACCATTCAAACGCTTCAAATCAATAAATCCCATCATTAGGGCAAATTATTGCGTCAGGTTC
>NW_021427906.1:0-477 GCF_001605985.2 Dendrobium catenatum
TGATCAGCTAAGTCCACTAGTGTCATTTTGGTTATTTGTCTTCAATATTGATTTATTTACAAGGAATAATCTATGAGCTTTCTATGGCAGGATCACTTAAGACAACCCTATTGGCATTGATAGCAATGGTAGTGATGTAGGTGGTGCCAATTTTTGTCCTGATTAGTGATTCAATATCAGTGGCCCAGTGTAGAAGAAGCCAAGCCAGTACCCCTTTCGGTCCAAATTAGCTCTTTCTTTATGTTGTTTTATCGCAGAACATCCCTGCTACTGATTGTAGTCATTGCATTTTCAGGAATGCTGTTTCTGGTTTGTTCCTTGGTGAATGAGTTTCCTTTTTAGCTTTTTTACTAGTGATGATTACCATATTGTTTCTCCAAAAAAATGATGCTAGATCTGCTGGCTGGAACTTTCAGCAGATGCTCATGATCTAGAGAGCATAAACATAGCCATAGCAGCTTTGATTTACAAGCTCCT
>NW_021427907.1:0-200 GCF_001605985.2 Dendrobium catenatum
CTAATCTGGTGAATTTTAGACCTTGAGATCACCGAATCTCAAGATACAAACCATTTAAATTTTGGCCTAAGTGGAGCTCCCTAAGGTTGCCAACGAAGCCACCCAAGGTAACCTCTAGGTCACCTTAGAAAATTCCTAAGTGATTACCCTAGGCTTGGATGGGGATGTAGTTAGTAGATCTAAAGTCCTTAGACAAAGCA
>NW_021427908.1:0-433 GCF_001605985.2 Dendrobium catenatum
TACAAAAATATACCAGTCTGCCGGGGGTCCAAGGGGGAGCTGCCCCATGGAGGAGTAATTTTGAAATTCTGCTCAATACCGAGCGTGTACCGAGCATGTACCGCTCAGTACCGAGCGTGTACCGAGCATGTACTGCTCAGCACCGAGCGTGTACCGAGCATGTACCGCTCAATACCGAGCATGTACTCATGTACCGCTCAATACCGAGCGTGTACCGAGTATGTACTGCTTAGTACCGAGCATGTACCGCTCAGTACGAGCATGTACTCATATACCGCTCAGTACCGTGCGTGTACCGAGCATGTACTGCTCAGTACTGAGCGTGTACCGAGCATGTACCGCTCAATACCGAGCATGTACCGCTCAATACCGAGCGTGTACCGAGCATGTACTGCTTAGTACCGAGCGTGTACCGAGCATGTACCGCTCAGTA
>NW_021427909.1:0-1248 GCF_001605985.2 Dendrobium catenatum
GTACCCCCAGACGCCCACGTGGTGTAGAGGGGGGAAATCCTGCTTATTTCTAACCTATTTTCTTCTTATAAATAAACAAACAAACAAAAAAAAACCCTTAAATGCTCACGTAGCAGGCGGGGATAAAAAAAATTTCATTTGCAACCGCGGTGTCATTTTTGACACCTACCTGAAGCGCTCACGTAGCGTCGATGGGAAGGTTGCCTCTTGGTTTTTCCCCTAAACGGGGGAGACGCCGGTAGGCTGTCGAAATTTGGATTGAAAATCCAAGGACTTTGAACAATATTTGGACACTAATTTGAATGATGCAAAGGACTTTAATTCAATAAATGAGCTTGCAAATTTAAAAAAAATTTAGAGGGGACTCAAATGTGGCATGAACTACAAAAGACTTGAACACAAATAAATTTGAACTCAAGTGAACCTGATCTGAACTCGGGCTTGAACTTTACAAAACAGCAGGGGACTCGAACTGAAGAGGCTCATATGGAGCCTGAACTTTATTTTACTTATGGAGGACTCTCTTTGAACTTGAACCGAACCGCAAAAGATTTGAATTTGAACTCAAGAAAATACTTGAGTTAGGCTATAAAGAAATTGTATTTGAACTACTCGAATCAAATTGAGAATTCAAGTTGGATCCAAACAAACATCAATGAATAGAACTTGGACTCAAACTTGCACTTGTGAACCTTGAACTCAAACTCAAATGGACATTGAACTAATGATTTAAGTTAAAAGCCCAACATCTAAAAAGGGAGCCATGAATGTTATTCAATGAATTTGATCATTTGGAGACTTATATTTAAAAAAGGGATGAATTGTTGATCCATTCATAAAGAATAATGCAAGCTCTTAATGAGCTTGATGACTCACCAATGGGCACATACAAAGAATATATAATGATTGTGATCATTCACATGCAAACATATACTGAAGACTTATGGTAGAAAGAATAATGCACCTATAAGTGAGGATGCGAACCTATTACACATACAACAAATCATTCACAAGAAGATATAGGAATCTTATGAATATTTGTGGATGATCATGGAAGACAATGGACCTACAACATTCGAATAATTGCAAGCAAATACGCCAAGCTATAGAGGAGCTCCATTGCATATAAAGAGTTACCCACGGATGATAGTAGAAGTGCGTGGTAATATACTCATGACTGAAGTATTGAAGGGCACATAAACAGATGTGGTATACCACCTTCAAGCAGAACACAACACATCAATGAAA
>NW_021427910.1:0-202 GCF_001605985.2 Dendrobium catenatum
AATGTAACTCATCTCAATTAGTTAGATTGAGCAGTCTTCCATAGCATTCACATTAGAGGACTCATAAATATTCATCCAGGCCCTTAGGAATAACTTGCTTCGATAAAAAAATGATCTTATGAGGTCACTCGTCATCAATCAGGCCATCAGATTACAACTAGCATCCATCGACCCAGCTATAGGAAATGCAAACCTGAGGGAT
>NW_021427911.1:0-254 GCF_001605985.2 Dendrobium catenatum
AGCGCGACGCCAATATTGGCGTCGCACTGTTCATCTGCGTCATTTTTTCTCTCTACCGAACAGGTTGGGAAGAAAGGCGCGAAAGAAAACGATTGTTTTAGCGGCAAAATGGCGTTGGATTGGAGATGAAACACGACATTTTTTTATTTCCTTGCATTTTGGAGTGAAAAATGACATTTTCGGTTGGAGATGCCCTAAAGAAGCACAATAACATCAGGGTTTTCTTTTATTTTATAATGAATTTATATATCAAT
>NW_021427912.1:0-515 GCF_001605985.2 Dendrobium catenatum
TAAAAATTTCCACTTTCAACATATCTTTTTCTTTAGCAAATTCCTTTAATTTAGCCTTACTCCAATAGAAAAAATCTTTTAAAGCACTTTTACATTTCTTATTAAGATTTTGCATATCATCCCCATCATAACCCTTCTTCCACACTTTAGGGATTATATGAGCTGAAGATTTCCTTACATCTTCAAATATTAGAACCCCTTTCTTCTTAATAGCAGAATCAAAAAAATTTAGCATAATAGGACAGTGATCCAAAGCAACTCTGGCAATGTTCCTAACCAGTGCAACTTGGAACATTGCACTGGTTACTAAATTAATTTAGCCTTACTCCAATAGAAAAAATGGTAATTGTATAGGGACAAAATGCAATTGAAGTCCCCACCTATAACCAATGGAACTTTATTATGGGAAAGCCCTTGAATACAATCCCATAACATGCTCCTTTTATGAACCTCCTTACTCCTACAAACTATTGAAATCATCCACACACCCTTATGAAAGACATTAAGATCCCCTA
>NW_021427913.1:0-580 GCF_001605985.2 Dendrobium catenatum
GACTTATATTTTATTTTATACTATTTATTGAAGTTTTCTGATAATTAAAACAACTAAAAAAAACTAATTAGCCTAATTAAAACACTCTGGCGGCGCGGCTAACACTTGGCGGTCCCTGACTAGAAGATCGAAACCGCGGTGGAGGTCATTCACGCGTCGATCGCGGACCACGCGACGCGGTTTACTTAACCACGTCAGTGGTTCATACTCGCCGTCCGATCCCTTCTATTTGGAACCAACGGTCTTGATGTAGCCGGGCGAGAGATCCGAACGGCGGATGGCATTTCGCGGTTGGATGGACCGCGAAAGGGCTTAATCACGACCGTTGATCATAAGATCAACGGTCTAGACATCACATGGTTACAAAACTGTGTGAACCGAACCCTAATCAACTAAAATGGCTCGTTCAAGCGATCCAGACGACGAAATGCTTTGAAATTTTAAATCTAGATTAACATAGTGAACATAAATTTTGGGGAGTATTTTATTTTACTTAAAACAAGCTTAATAAAAAGTGTTGCAAACCTATTTTCATGTCTTATATTTTGATGATTAACAAACACTATTTCTCTTGGACTGC
>NW_021427914.1:0-424 GCF_001605985.2 Dendrobium catenatum
TTCTTTCTTGCTTGAGTCTTTCTGTGTAGTAGTCAAGTAGGTGTATTGAAGATCGCACTTTTGTCTCTACAACCTCTCTCCTTTGTGCAAGGAGAGGGTACGTAGAAGGAGCAACAAACTCTTGATTAGCCTCAAAATCGGTCATCTCTAAGGCTTCCGACTCAGCAGTCTTTTTAGCCTTAAGATTCCTTTTTCTGGCTCTTCGAAGATAATTCTTCATCTTGTTCCTACTGACGACAGGGGCGCTAGAACTTGACACAATCTCAGACTGAGATAGTGGTTCTTCTGTGGTTATTGACTTCTGATTTTGATCCTCCTGAGTAGAGAGTACGGTGGGTACGGGGGTGACAACGACCTCCATCCTAGAGATGGGGGAGTCAACTCCTGACCCTAAAGTAACTTCTACTAAGGGAAAATTCCCTTG
>NW_021427915.1:0-352 GCF_001605985.2 Dendrobium catenatum
ATATTTCTGATGTTGTCATGTCATCTTATGTTATTTTTCTATGTATCTTTTATTTCAAGCATTAGTTACTATTTTGCCCTTATGAAGGCTTAGTGTTTATTGTAGCCCGGTGGGCATATGAGTCATTTTATTTTCATGTTTTGAGGCCTTTATAAAGAGGTCTCCTCTTATTGTATGAGCTTAATGTTTGATTAATATAAATTTCTGAGATTTTCTTTTGTCTTCTTGCTTGAGAGAAAGAGAGGAAACCTAGGAGAGGCTCCACCGGAAGTACCCAACAGCCCGCCCCGGCGAGCTCTTGGTTTTACTTGTATTCCACTATTATCTTCTTTCCCCGCCTCTTCCTCCACAC
>NW_021427916.1:0-1499 GCF_001605985.2 Dendrobium catenatum
CATAATTGTGAATATCGTCCAAGCCGATCCATGATCGTCCTGGCCAATCGCCAAAAATACATAATATCTAAATTGTTTATGGCGGCAATTTCTTTCTGTTTTGAGCTTATCATCCTGGCCAATAAATGTATCATTCAGACCGATTGGCTAATGACAGCTACCTTAATTAAGAACCCATGATTAGAGTTTTTATTTTAAGCCCGATCGTTCAGGACGATGTAAAATATCGTCCTGGCCGATTTGAGTAAAAATAAAAATTCTAAGTTTCTAAAGTGTGTGTGTGTAGGGTTGCTTAGCATCAGTCTCTTTCAACATTACAAATATACTCAAGAAGAGAAAAAGCAAAGTACAGACTGACTCAACCCTAACCTATGCAAACTTGAACTGGCTTCGTTTGTTGGTTTGATCTTTAATTCCTAAAAAGTTAGAAGTAACAGACAGTCCAAGAGAATCAATAGTGTTTATCAATCATCAAAATATAAGTAATGAAAATAGATTTGCAATAATCTCCCCCTTTTTGATGATGGCAAACACAAGTAGAAAAATCTCAGTAAAAATAGTAGTTCATTAAAATTTCAAAGTTACAAGCACATCAACTTCTCCTACCACATCCTACTCCCCCTTTTGTCATCACAAAAAGAGGGTCCTAGACACATAGAAAGAAAAAGGAAACAACACGATATAAACTAAAACAAACTACAAGGCAAACTACAGAAAACAAAAAATAGAAAACAGAAAACAAAGACTAGAAAAATGAGGGACCCTGATCATCAGATGGAGGTGGTGGAGGTTGCTACTGAAAGTAGCTAGCTAGCATAGTAAACTGAGCAATGAACCAGGCGATGTTCTGGTGATGCTATTGCTGCTGGTGAGTGTTGTAGCTGTCAAAATGGGTTAAGTCCTCTATGCGGTGCCGCTCGTAGCGGGCAATGTCCTTAGAATGTTGCTGTTTCTGTGCAGCAATGTAAGCATCAAAGCGGGTCTGCCATCGATCAAACCTCTCCACTAACTGGTAAAACTATGAGTGATGGCAAAGAGGAATAGGATCAGAAACAGGAGCGGGAGCTGGGGCCTCCTCCTCCTCGGACCCCCGACCTTCCCCGTCTCTTGGGTGGAGACGAGTACTATGAAGAATTTGGAAAGAGCTATTAGAGTAGTGAGGTACCTGAAGGTCTTGATGACCAGGATATTGAAGATTGTATTTGATTTCTAGGACATAGGTTATGAGATGTCCTAAGGCAAGATTGGGTTTCCTTCTATGGCATGGATCTTGAATTATTGTTAAATGATCAATATATCAAAAGACTAGATCAGTGGCATTAAATTCTCTCCAGGACATGATGAAAAAGGTAGCCTAAGAAACCAAAGGAGTGATGTGGAATCAATCTGTGGCTTTTGGAATAATGGAGGTGAGAAGGACATGCTGAATAGTCCTAGCATCTTTGACTAAAGAGCTAGTCTTTCCAACATAAAAGGGTGTGTTGGTTTGGCGAAGAAAA
>NW_021427917.1:0-226 GCF_001605985.2 Dendrobium catenatum
CCTCCCTTCCCAGACACTAACTGAATCTCATAGGATCCAGACCCCTTATGCCTCCCTTTGTCCTCACGGCACCAGAACAAATGTGCTTATAGCACCAGAACAGAATTCATCGGATCCGGAACAGAACTGATTTCAGAATTTCAGATTGAGCTCATTTCAGATTTCCCAGACACTAACTGAATCTCATAGGATTCAGACCCCTTATAGCTCCCTTTTTATAGCTTAT
>NW_021427918.1:0-302 GCF_001605985.2 Dendrobium catenatum
AGAATGTAAAACATGCAAATAGCAACTCTCTTAACAACAAACACTATGAAAATTATTTTAAAAATAGTAGTGTAAAACATGGAATCGAAAGTGCAAGCATACAAAAGACCCCTCTCCCCCTTTTGACATCTCAGAAAGGAGGAGAAAACTAAGAAACAAAGTAAACATTTTTTTTAACCAAGGTATGAACAAGATGTAGTATTCCATGTGATTGATTTTTTAAAATTTGTAAGTTAATTAGTTAATCAACATCAAAATTCCAAATATAAGGTAGAATATCTGATCATGTCTACCCTTATCTC
>NW_021427919.1:0-298 GCF_001605985.2 Dendrobium catenatum
TTATTTCGAGTACAATTTTATGTACCCAATATCGATTATTAGTTTTGGACTTTAAGATTAAAGGACATAAAATAAAGAATAAAATAAAACGATATTCTAGGATTAGATAAGGGCATTTAAAGATTATTAATTTTTTTTTTAGAGTAAGATTTAAAATCTTAATATTTTATCTATGCATAAGGATGCTAATGTTATGTGAAAAAAAGTGGCTAGTAATATTAAGAATATTACAAAAGATGTGCTTGGAGTATCAAAAGGAAAAGCTCATAATAGTAAAACTAATTGACGTCTGACGATA
>NW_021427920.1:0-852 GCF_001605985.2 Dendrobium catenatum
CCTTTTGCACCCACAGCAAGGCGGAGAAGCCTTTACCAAACTATCTTCCACCACTACCCGGTGCGGCAGAGAACCATCATCATTTTTACACTCTCCAAGTGTTGGCAGAGAATCGTCCGTCCTTTTACACTCTCCAAGTATGGACAGAGAACCCTTCGACCTTTCACACTCTCCAAGTATGGGTAGAAAACCCTTTGGCTGTTCACACTTTCCAAGTGTAGGCAGAGAATCCTTCGTCTGTTCACACTCTAGGTGTTGGCAGAGAACTAGATCTCTTTGACAGATCTTTTCGTAAGAAATCTGGAAGGAAGAGAGAAAAGAGTGAAATAATTGAAAACCACAAGTAGAGATTCCTGCCTTTGAGTACCAAGTGAATCCTTCAAGCTCTAGTAGTAAGAATCCTCCTTCAAATACTCTATCACACTCTCTCCTTGAGTCTCCCTTCAGTTGGCACAAAAATTAGTAGGTAAAAAGATTTAGAGGCCATTCTAATTGGACTTTATATAGGAAAGACAAAAAATTCATCCAAAAATTGCTGATTTTCAAGTCTGTATATAGTGGATCGTCCCGTACGATCGTGGATCATCATGGAAAAATTTATTTAAATCAGTTGCATACGAACCTAATGTATATTGGTACAACTGACTTCGTATCCAATTATCTGTTGAGTCTAGTAATTAGGTTGTTAAGCCTAAGTGAATGTCCCAAGGCTACCAAGAGGGGGGTGAATTGGTAGTTTAAAAATTTAAGTCCCATTTAGAAAATTATTGAACCGAAATAAAATTTCTTTTAAATTTTGTAAAAAAATGTTTTTTAACCACAGAGTTTTTAAAACTGAAATATAAAGTGCGG
>NW_021427921.1:0-235 GCF_001605985.2 Dendrobium catenatum
AACGACCCTATTTGTATATGTGTACGAAATGTCTTCACACACGCTGATCGTCCTGTATGAACTAAGTTCGTCCGGTACGAACGATTATTACTAGGTCGGTTCAAGAAACTGCTAAAAATCGTTCTAAGTCGATTCATCGTCTGGACAAAAATTGGTTCGTCTGGACGAAATTAATTATTGTCAGAAAACGAGTTGCTCTCTGTAACATTTTCATCCAGACAAAATTAATTATCGT
>NW_021427922.1:0-247 GCF_001605985.2 Dendrobium catenatum
GTGAGACCTAGCGATGCTAACCTGATGGGATTCAGGGATATGACATGATTCAAAATAGTCGTCTAGTTGTCTAGTCCATTCCCTTAAGTGGTAAGGATCCGAGGAACCATCAAAGGTTGGCAGACGATAGGGTGACTCTAAGTGAGGTCGTGGAGGCTTAGGCTCAGGTCTCGGGTAATAAGATGAGTGGGGCCTATATTTAGAGTGGGTATAGTCAACGGGTTTCTCCGTCATAATTCTAGTCATA
>NW_021427923.1:0-369 GCF_001605985.2 Dendrobium catenatum
TGTATGATTTCAATTTAAATAAATCCCCTAAACTCCCCCTAAATTGATGTATACATGAAAATAAGGAGGCATGTTGAACCAAAGAACATAATTTTTTTTTTTTATTTTCAAAAAAAAAAAATTAACAAAAATAAAGGGGCATGTTTAACCAAAGAAAATAATTTTTTTTTTTTATTTTCAAAAAAAAAAAATTAACAAAAATAAAAAAATAAAAAATCAAATCAAGACAAGACCACAAGCCAAAAGACACAATATCAAAATACAAGCAAAAATATACAAACACTATAATTTCTCCCCCTTTTTGACAACAACAAAAAGTTAAGAAGAAAAGAAAAGAAATGTAAGTAATTATATGAAATTCATTTGAGA
>NW_021427924.1:0-250 GCF_001605985.2 Dendrobium catenatum
TTAAAATATAATAAAAAAGTCATCCCAAACGAAGCCTAAATTAGTATCATGAAAGTATGTTAAAATAAAAAACTCCAAATAGCTATCAATTTGACTTAGCTTAAAATTAATCCCACTCAATTTTAAGCACATTTTGATCTCCAATTTAAACTTAAAATCATTTTTGAGTTTAGGCGGACAGCGGACTGGCTCAAATATAATGACTTCGCTCTAAATGAATATTTATATATAATAAATAATGTATATAGTA
>NW_021427925.1:0-266 GCF_001605985.2 Dendrobium catenatum
ACATACACACAAATGCAAATTAATAACCTTATTACCTCAATATATTGATTGATGTTTGCTTGGCATGTCTATTAAATATTCCTAAGGTGTTTTTGTTAATTCTAACGGATTGGAATTACACCATCAAACTACCATTTTAAAAACTATATATAATGAAACTATTTTTCACCGCAAAATAGCTTCTCTAAGGGGTGGGTTGAAAAGTGATGAATTATGAAGTACAAAAAATATTCTTATTATTATTATTATTATTATCGACATATAAG
>NW_021427926.1:0-481 GCF_001605985.2 Dendrobium catenatum
CAATTGAAGGGCTATTTTTGAATTATGAGCTTTAAAAACTCTAAAAATTTAATCATTGGATAGGAACGTACACTCTTGGTAATAATTTTGAAGTGATGTGAAATGCTAGTTGCATCAAGTTATATCAATTTTCCGGAAAGAAAGTATGAGCTCATTGCCCAAACCCAACTTAATTTTCAAGATAATTTATTATGGCCGAATTCTTTACATATATTTTGTTGAAGGGCCTACAAATTCATTTTTTTGAAATTGTATTTTGACATGATAACTGTCAATTTTGAACTTCATCATAATATTCATTGCGGAGAATGACCATAATGGTCCATTGACTCTTTATGAAGGATCAAAACGGTTTCCAATTATATAAAAGGATCATTTTGACTCTCAACTCCTTAAAAAGGAACAAAAATAGTCTCACTATGAGATTATTTTGATTTCCTTTTAAAGACTTGAGAATCAAAATAATCATTTAATATAGTTG
>NW_021427927.1:0-413 GCF_001605985.2 Dendrobium catenatum
ACCCTTTTTCATTTTGTTTTTTTGTGAGGGCATCTTTAAGAGCAATATATAAATGCGTTTGAAAATTTCCAAGAATGCAAAAACATAAGTTATAACTACTTATTCCTATGCTTGGTTATACGTTTTTATTTTATTTTATTTTGTGTTGATGGCAGCTTATACTTGAGTAAAAAATCTACAGGCTTACAGATTGATATCCTCTCTTGTTGCTCGGTCGTGGTGCCTGATGGAGATTTGCTCCAGGCCGGAGATTACATCCATTGTGATGGATGCAGATATTGAAGACACAAAGATCGGTTTGTTTGTCATATTCTACTTTTTGCCACCTGCATTTCTACTGCACGCATGGAGATATTATGTGTATATGCATATTCGTGCTTTTTGTCCGGTTGGTTGTGTGGGGAGAGAGAATC
>NW_021427928.1:0-310 GCF_001605985.2 Dendrobium catenatum
AATACAAATAAATAGTAAATACAATATTTTATGGTCTTATTGCCGCGTAGATTGATAATAGCTTAAGAGAACTCTTATCCAAACAATTTAAATTAATACATGAATACTATTTCAAAGAATAGTTTTTTTTTTTAATTTTTTTATGTCTAGGGCTAATATTCTGATGGAAATTCAAAATTCTGAACATCTCAAATAGCCAAAGTCTCTGAAGAATCCAAAAAATAAAGATTAGTTTCAATTCTGTAACATCCACCATTCAAAAGAATACTCAACTGAAAAATATTTTCAATTGAAGGATAAGATTCATCGT
>NW_021427929.1:0-241 GCF_001605985.2 Dendrobium catenatum
GATTCCTGCTCTTCCACACTCATGACTAATTCGTCAGGCAAATCGTCATTAAGTGGGGAATCTGTAGGGATCGGGTGAGAAGCAAGAAAGTCAGCTAGGGCCTGTCCTTTGACGGCCCGCTGAGGGATAAAGGTAATGTCAAACTGCAGTAAAATCATGGACCAACGTGCTAAACGACCTGACAAAGTCGGACGGGTTATCAGGTACTGCAAAGGGTTGACTCGAGAAATCAAACTGATAT
>NW_021427930.1:0-298 GCF_001605985.2 Dendrobium catenatum
CATTAGGGATGCTAAGCCTTATAGAACTGGCCCAAGGCTAAATATAGAGAGTGGTGAATTGGAAAATAAGAAACCTTAAGCAAAGTACAAACCAAAATCACCACGAAAAAACAAGTGCGGAAGAAAATATTGTGGAAGCAATAATAAGAAAGAACACACCAGATTTATAGTAGTTTAGTCAAACCTTGACCTACGTCCACTCCTTGGAGGCACCCTCCAAGTATTGAACTAATTTAAGTGTCTCTCCTTTAGCCCCCACAGCTAGGCGGAGAAGCCCTTACAAAATCACTTCCACAAC
>NW_021427931.1:0-277 GCF_001605985.2 Dendrobium catenatum
AAATTTTATAACTTATTTAAATTAATTACTAATATTAATATTTAATTTTAATTAAATTTTAAATTTTAATTTTCATATTATTATAGCTTAAATATAAAAGAGTAATATTTATAACAGATTTTCCTTTTCAGCAAAGTGGTTAGATGTTTGAAAATTTGTTAGCTTGTGTTCGAATCACACGGGGAGTCATGCTGTAGGCAATCGAGCAGCACTAGTGGGTAGGCTAGGGGGTAATACAGGCTTGTAGGGCCCAAGGGCAAGTGGGTGGGTAGCCATT
>NW_021427932.1:0-3829 GCF_001605985.2 Dendrobium catenatum
TGATGTAAGGGTTTAGGTGTTATAAATACCAAAGTTTAGATTAAATTTGTTAATACATAAGAGTTGTGTGGTATGTATGCAGGCATGGGCGGAGGGATCTTGGCTGCATGTGTCATAAGAGTTTAAAGCAAAGAAATATTTATCACTTTAATAGGAACGATTCATAGTCGATTTGATTCTTTTGATATGGAGTAGAGTGTTGGAAACATTTTGAAACCTGAGATAGCTTTGATATATTGGATAAACTTCTCGTCTCTTAGGAAGAAAATGAACATTCTCCACTCATCTAAATATTTTTTATGGCTTCAAAAATAAGATCAAGTTCACCATTATGTTGTGAAATGTGAAAACTAGTAGTATAGATTATTTTTTATAAGAAAAGTAAGAGATTAAGGCATAATTATTCAGTCACCATTTTTACTACATTTAGTATATATATTAAAAAAAAATAACTTTTAGAAAATTCTATACATACAGCTCGAAAAAATAGACGTTACTCTCTGGTGCTCGGGCGATTTCCGGGAGATTTAGGGTTTTTGGTGATCTTCGCCGTTCGGGGTGGTTTTCTTCACTGTTTCTAGTGGATTTCTTCGGTCATTCCGATCTTCGCTCCTGGTTTGTTGTTTTGCTCTATTTTTTTGGCTTTCCGAGTTGAGTTTTTCTTCGTTTTCCGGTTGTTTGGGGGAGGACGACCCGTCGTCATCTTCCCCTCCATCTACGGTTGTACCAACTGGTAAGACTCGGTCTTTTAAGGATGTTCTTGCGGGTGCATCTTCTGCTTCTTCGCAAGTGAAATTTGTGCAAACTTCATTTAAAGGGTGTCCAGCTCTTATGTTTGATGATTCTGTGGTATCTATGCTTGCCGCTCCTTTTGCTCTTACTTTGGTTGGAAAATTTTAGCTTAAGCGTCCTAATCTTGACATTATCAGAATTTTTTTTTCTAAATCTTAAGCTTTCAGGTTCTTTCCATATTGGTCTGCTAGACCCGAGGCATGTAGTCATTCAGCTCAGCAACGACCTGGATTATAGTCTTATTTTTTCTAGGAGAGCTTACTACATTCAAGCATGTCAAATGTGCATTCTCAAATGGACGCCTGATTTTGATGTTAGGGAGGAATTGCCTATTGTACCGGTTTGGGTTTCTTTTCCTAATTTAAGGCTTCATTTTTTTAATTCGCAAATTCTTTTTGGCATGGCTTCTATTCTTGGGAGGCCATTACAAACCGATCAGGCTACGGCTTCTGTGTCTCGTCCCTCTGTGGCGAGGGTTCTGGTGGAACTCGATATCTCTAAAAAGCATCCAGCTGAAATGTGGTTAGGATCGGAACTGAACGGGTATTTTCAGAAAATTGAATTTGAAAACCTGCCTATTTTTTGTAATCATTGTAGGATGCATGGTCATAATATGGCGGATTGTTTTAAGCTTCACCCGAATTTAAAAAAGGAAAAAGTTCAACCCAAAGCGATTTCTTCCAAAGCTTTAAACAATATTCCTATGGTAAGAAGTAATGAGGCTCAAAATCTGAGTAAGGAAATTGTTGATGGTAAAAGCGATTGTGATCTGGTTCTTAGTGGTGAGGATTTGCAGCAAGCTCTTACTAAACAAAAACTGGAGTTTCCTTCGAACCCTTGTGGGGAAATGCAATCCAAAATTCCTGTTGAGGAATTACAATCAGATAGTATCGATATTTCAAATTTACCTAATTCTTTATGTATTTCTAATGCCAATTTACTTGCTACCGTTCCGATGTCTTCTAATGTGTTTGATTTACCTGTTTCTGTGCCTTCTAAGGATCCCGAGAAGGAGAAGGTGGATGGAGACATTACTTTGGAGGTTGTCTTACCTATTGAAAAAGTGCCGGTTATAAATAAGGATAATTTTACTTCAAATAAGGGGGAGGATTATTTTTTTGCAGAGGCAAATTTGTTAAGTGGTATGGAGCACTCAGGTATGATAAATGATAGTAATTTCTATTCTAATGACTCTTATTTAAGTGATGCTTACACTGATACGGATGAGCTTCAAATGTTGGCTAAATGTTTTGCAAAAGATGATAATGATTTAAGCTTCTCTAAGAGCCGTGGTAAGAAAGGTAGAAAATTAAAGCCGGTTATTATACATTTGCCTAGAAATACTCGCTCTCATACTTCCCACTAATTTTTGTTTTTATGTTTAATGCCATTATTTGGAATGTGCGGGGAGTGGGTTGCACTTCTTCTAGGATTCGTGTTAAAAACTTATATCGTATGCATAATATTGCTATTCTTATGTTATTGGAACCTTTGATTTCTAATGAGAAACTTTTCTCTACTGCTAAATATATAGGTTTTAAACATGCTGCTTCTAATGTTGCTAATAAAATTTGGGTTTTTTGGAAAGATTTTATTCAAATTGATGTGATTGGTGATTTTACTCAAGTTATGCATTGCAATATTCAAACTTCCTCTTTTCATTGTGTTGGTTCTTTTGTTTATGCTGCTTCTTCTCGTTATACTAGAAAAGTGTTATGGGAGCAAATTCTGCAATTTCATAATAATTGCAATCTTCCTTGGATTGTGGGTGGAGACTTTAATACTATTGCTAACCCTTCTGAACGTATGGGGGGGTTCTATTCCCATCTTCCAATCTATGGAGGATTTTAATGGTATGATTATGGATTGTAATTTGTTTGATATAGGTTTCACTGGCAATAATTTTACTTGGAATCGTGGGCATTTATGGCAAAGATTGGATAGAGCTCTTTTTAATGATGCTTGCATTCATTATTTTGAGTCTACTAATGTTGAGCATTTGAGTAGGACTCTTTCTAATCACGCTCCGCTTTTGATTAAGATCAATTGTAAAGCTTATGGTTCTTCTTCTCAATTTCGTTTCCAAAATATGTGGATTCTTCATGATTCTTTTTTAGATGTGGTTAAGACTAATTGGCAAGCTCCTATTATGCCTGATATTTCTATTACTGGTATGAATAGATTGTGGTTGAAGCTTAAAAGATTGAAACAAGTTTTAAACTGGTGGAACCATCATGTCTTTAAGAATTTGTTTTCTAACATTCTTTATGAAGACAATAATGTTAAGTTTTGGGAAAAGGAGGTTTTCTTATGTCCTTTTGACCATAATTTCTCGGTTCTCATGGAGGTTAAGAGTGCTCTTATTAAACTGCACTTACAGGAGGAGGCTTTTTGGAAACAAAAACCGGCTTTTAAACATTTGGTTGATGGGGATAATAACACCAAGTATTTTCATGCTTTAGTGAAGAATAACAGGGCTAAGAATACTATTAGTAAGATTAAAAAAGATGATGGTTCTTTTACTGATAATCAGGAGGAGATTGCTGAATTAGCTGTTAATCATTTTAAAAATAATCTTAACAAAATTTTTATACCGACTACTGTTATTAATCCTCAGATCATTCCTAAGCGTATTTCGATTGAAGATAATTTGGGGTTGACATCTATTCATTCTCTTGAGGAAGTGAAGAATATTGTTTTTGATATGAAAGCTGATGCGGTGGCTGGTCCTGACGGTTTTACCACTAAGTTTTTTAAAAATGTTGGCCTATTATTTTTAATGATTTTTTTTAGGCGGTTATTAATTTTTTAAAGGTGGTGTTATTCCTAAATTTTTCACTGCTACTTCTATTGTTTTGATTCCTAAAAACAACCTGGTGGAATCTTGGAATGACTTTAGACCTATTAGTATGTGTTCTTTCTTTTATAAATTGCTTTCTAAAATATTGCTGAATAGGTTATCTGTGCTTTTACCTAGAATTATCTCTCCTTTTCAAATGAGTTTTGTCAAAGGTCGTGCTATTGTGGATAATATTTT
>NW_021427933.1:0-727 GCF_001605985.2 Dendrobium catenatum
GTGAATAATTACACACACATTTAAGGAGATCTTGAAAAATTTATACTGATCGTACAGGACGAACCATATTCATACGGGAAGATCAGATTAGTTATCTCCTCAAAAGAGAAATGGAACGAACAGGAGTTGAAGAAAATTTTTCTAAGTCCTGATCGTCCAGGACGAACTCAAATTCGTCCCAGGACGAACTCAAATTCGTCCCAGGACGAAATGTTCTCTGGAAAATTTTCATTCAGACGAAATTTATATTCGTGCAAGGATGAAATGCTCTCTGTAAAAATTTCATCCAGACAAACTCAAAATCATCCCAGGATGAAATCTCCTCTTTTGAATTTTCATTCAGACTAAATTTATAATTATGCTAGGACGAATTGCTCTCTGGAAAATTTTTATTCAGACAAACTCAAAATCATCCCAGGACAATTTTTCCTCTCTAAAAATTTTGTCCGGACAAACCCATATTCGTCCCACGACGAAGTGAATCGACTCTAAAAATTTTGGCGACGTTCTGCAGTTTTTGGGAACCGACCTAAGGAATAACCGTTCGTACCGGATGAACCTAGTTCATACAGGATGATGATCGGGTACGAATTCAGTTCGTTCCAATATACATTTGGTTCGTTTCCAACACATTTAAGTAAAATCATCCAGGATGATCCATGATGGTACGGGACGATCCAATGCTGACACACTTGAAAATTTGCAATTTTTTTGACGATTTTTCTTA
>NW_021427934.1:0-358 GCF_001605985.2 Dendrobium catenatum
GACCGTGATTTTGGTCATTCATGAATGCTCTTCACGTGTAGATACTACGTTTATAATTTCATCCAATTTTATTCATCCTATAGATCAAATGAGATAAACAATGGTTCCTAGGGCATCATGGAAATGTTAGTTAGGCGTATGAGATCTCCACCAATGATCGTTTAATCAATGCAGAGATCCGATCATTTTGTAGCTTCTTCTGAACCGTGGAGTACCTCTTATTGTCAGATCCCGCATCCTCCACAATAAGAGCCATCAATTTCAAACTGCAGACGATCAAATGGCATTGCGCCTGCTTCTAACATGGTAGTTCAACAACATCAACATCAAGCCTTTATCCCACTACGTGGCGTCGGCT
>NW_021427935.1:0-221 GCF_001605985.2 Dendrobium catenatum
TGTCTTCCAAGCTCCATCCAAAAACCCAAAAACTCCATAAAAATCTCAAAAACCCAAAATCCCAAAAATATTTAAATTTGAAATCCATCCATCCACACTTAAAGCAAAATCCATCCGCCCTCCGCAACAGTTTGTCGAGGCGGACAAATTCAAATAAACTCTAGCTCACAAAGAGCCAAACGTTTAGTCGAAAATATCACTAGGATCCATTCTCAAATAAT
>NW_021427936.1:0-265 GCF_001605985.2 Dendrobium catenatum
TCGTCCCGACCCTTCCAGGTTCGTACAGACGAAAATGATAGATTTCTTCACAAATTTTTTCAGTTCGTCCAGTACTAAATCCAGTTCGTACAGACGAACTACACTAAAAAAAATCAGTTTTTTCAAGGCACTGATCGTCCCGGACGATCTCAATATCGTCCCGGACGATCCTGGGAGGAGAATCACATCTACAGAGAAACAAATCAAAGGAACGAGCTCTCACACAGGGCGTCGTTTATTCCCCGGCGTAAGATTCGTCGGTAAT
>NW_021427937.1:0-319 GCF_001605985.2 Dendrobium catenatum
ATTTGCATCATGATTGTTGGTCTTAATGGTGTATATGTGTATGCATACATGTGTGTGTTAGAGAAAGAAGTCATCTCCATAAAAAATCAAAAGGAGACAAATGGCAGATTTAATTTCATCCCCACCATATTTCCTTTTTTATAGCATTACATATTGTTAATTCTTTATGCATATTGTGTTATTGACATTATTTTGTTTACTAGTTTTGAGACTTAAAGGTAAATATGTGAAAAAAAAAAGATGTGGGCATTTTCAAAAAAAAAAAATGATTACTTTTAAAAAAAAGAAGAGTTTCATAAAAAAAAAAGAAAGAAAAAAA
>NW_021427938.1:0-349 GCF_001605985.2 Dendrobium catenatum
AAATAATATTTTTAGATTTAATTCTTTTTACTTAAATTAAGGAAATAGTTAATATTATTTTTAATCATTTATATTAAATCATTCAAATAGTTAAAATTGTAATCATTTTTATTAAATCATTTAAATAGTTAAAATTATAAATTATTTAAAAACCATCGGAAAATTGGAAAAGCCCCTGGAAAAGTCTACTGGAAAAAAATCGCTGAAAAATTCCCTCAGAAAAGTTATGTCATTGCCTTCCGTCGGAAAGCCGCCGGAAAATTAACCATCGAAAAATTTCGCCGGTAATAAGTGATTTTCTGATAGTGTTCACTTATAGAGGTATTAAGTTAATGTGTCATACTTTAAA
>NW_021427939.1:0-263 GCF_001605985.2 Dendrobium catenatum
GCAAATTTATGAATTTTAGAAGTTTCGGGCCCTAATTAGCCAACTAAGGTTGATCATATTGTTAAATTTTTAATTTAAGTTGGTTTCTAGAAATCTAATATTTTTAATAAATACTATATTTCAATTAGGATTGAATGAATTTTGGTTTACCTAATTTAGAATTTATTAGAATTAGTTATAAATTTTTGAAGTTCGGACAATTACTGAATTATTAAATTTGTTTAATTAAAGGGCATTTTAGGAGTTTTGATCCAAACCAGCTC
>NW_021427940.1:0-294 GCF_001605985.2 Dendrobium catenatum
ATTGTTATTTTAAAAATTCTTTTTACAAAGAAGTAAAATCACATAAACTAAAATCACACCATGAGAAAAATAAGTGTGGAAATTAAAGTGCTGAAGCAGAAAACAATAAGACATAAATTTATAGTGGTTTGTTCTACTCGACCTACGTCCACTCTCCAGAGGCGCTCTCTGAGTATTACACTACAATCGTGACTCTCCTTTAGCCCCCACAGCTAAGCGGATAAGGCTTTACAAAGAATCTCTTTTTACCACCCCAATAAGGTAGAGAACCTATCTCCTTTTGCTTCCTCCTGA
>NW_021427941.1:0-1582 GCF_001605985.2 Dendrobium catenatum
ATATGAGATTCATCATATTGACTGAGCTAAGTATGCACGTTGATCCTTTTAGCCTTTTATTGAAAGCTTTAGTGAGTTTAGATTAATTTTAGGGTTTTTGTCTCAATATATGGATTTTAAAAATTTAAAGTTGAGGAAGGGGACACGATAAGGTGGAGTGAAATTGGTAGAGATCCTCAAATTTTCTTTTGATTTTGTTTATATTTTGTCTTATTCTTTTGTTGTTAAGAATTTGTGATAGAGTAATAATTATATTGATCTCCTAATTTTTGTAAATTAATTTTGAGAGAATGAATATAGTTTAATATTTTGAATATACAATTATTAGTTACTTTCACTAGATATAGATTTATTATTTTAATAATTTATAGAAGCTTTGGTTTATTAATTAAGAATAAAAAATAGATAATTCTTTTAAATTTGATTATGGGTATTCTGGAGCGTTGTTGGAAGAATTAATATGTAACGAGAGGTCTAGGAACTAATTATGAGTTGGGTATACTCGGTATATTAAGGTACATTATTTTGCATAAGCATAAGTGAAAGATATGTGATTGAAATGAACTACATGAGTGTATGATATGGATTAATTAAGTTTGATGAGTTTTGATTTATGATTTAATTTTATTCAATTTGAGTTTTGAGCTTACAGATTTTTTTTTGTTTTGATTTTGTGCCTAAATTCTTAAGAAAAATATCATGTACAATATTTTTTCTAAGTTGGATAGATTGTAATAACTTGAATTTTGAAATATTTTTTAAAAATGAAAAATCTAAACTTTAGCATTGTGCTTTGCCAAAGAAGGAAGAGAGAGAGAGACAGAGACAGAGAGAGAGAAGAGAGAAGGTTGTTTGGAGCTTTTTCGTCCATTGATTTTATTTAAAGATTTCTTCTATTCATTGTAAGTAACCCAAATCTTATTTTAATTTTCAATGATTTTGAGTTTGATGGATTTCTTCTCTCCTAAATCGATAAAAATATATTTTCTCGTAATTTATCAATTATTTATTGTGTAACATTTTGTATATAATAGATATAAATAGTGTGGACATTTTAATAGTAATATCATTGAATTTTACCTTGTAGAATTTTAAAGTTATAATTTTTTGAAGTTATAGATATTATATAGATTTTCTTGTATTAAATAGAATTGGCTATTTTATACTGCATTTTAAATGTGTTATTTGCTTAAGCAAGATAAATTGACTGTTAACACTATAGAATGGGTTGATTGTTAAAACATAACACACTGCATAGGAGGGTGGGCTGATGAGCTTTTCTTTAAAGATGGTTTATGGTGTTATGCCAGTTGTAACTTGTATCATATGACCAAATTAAACCGAAGGGCAGAAGATGATGACTCATAATAATTATTAAAGTCATATATAATAATAATGATAAATGATGAAAGATAATGCTATAAAGAAGAAACATATGAAAGGATGAAAATATCATATTAATGCTAGATATCCTGCTTGACTAAACTGTATACTGATACATGTATATATTAATAGCATTGATAAATAGAGTAGTATTATATGTACATAGATAACATATGAATGAATATAAGTATTGATTATA
>NW_021427942.1:0-200 GCF_001605985.2 Dendrobium catenatum
AGAAATTGTTTGTTGTGTTTGATTTCATATGTGTATTTTGTGTTGTTTTGTGTTGTATAAAAATTTTGAAAAACAATTTTTTTTTAATTCAAAAGTCTCCTTATTTTCATGAGTTCAACATTTTAGGGATAGTTTAGGAGGTTCTTAGAATTTGAAAAACTATAAACAATAATTGTTTTGCCATCATAAAAAAGGGAGAG
>NW_021427943.1:0-291 GCF_001605985.2 Dendrobium catenatum
CTAAACATCCATCAAACATAAATGAAATTTTAATTACATAATTAAATCAATTAAATAACTCTAACTTTAATTACATATCATAGATAAATATGATTCATAAACCTAGAAGCTCCACCAGAAGCAGCCCAAACTAGCAAACCTGAAACCATGAAATAATAGATTTGAGTTTACAAGAAACAAACTCAGTAGGTGAAACTCCATTGAGTAAAACATAAACAACAAGGCATATTCATAAATATGAGCAAAGAAGAGCACATAAGTAGGAACAATAAATATGAAATGAGATTTTCA
>NW_021427944.1:0-244 GCF_001605985.2 Dendrobium catenatum
TTAATACAATACTAGGAGGGTGTCTCTAGGGAGTGGACGTTGGTCAGATTGGATCAAATCACTATAAATCTAGTGTGTTCTTTCCTTTTATTGTTTCTGCATTTTTTTTTCTTACGATTAATTGCATGGGTAAAAATGTTGATTTATCTTTTTATTGTCAATGTAATTCGCTTTCACATTAAGTTAGAAAAAAGATTTTTCTTTGTGTTTAAAGAAGGTTTCTTAAATACCAATTCACCCCCCC
>NW_021427945.1:0-225 GCF_001605985.2 Dendrobium catenatum
GTTTTTCAACTCGGACCCGACCCGCGCGGGTTGCAGGGTTGACACGACCCGACCTGAATTTTTGAAATAAATCTCAAACGTCTAGATTTCTAATCGCTACTCCAGGCGCGCAATGGCAGCGGGAAAGGCGGAGCAGCAGTAGGCGGCAGTGGCGGAGCAGCAGTAGGCAGCAGCGGTGTAGCAGCATCACGCATTCGGGACGCACCGCGCACGCGAAGCGACTCG
>NW_021427946.1:0-549 GCF_001605985.2 Dendrobium catenatum
TAAATGATTATAATGATGATTATTTCAAATAAAAAAAATTCTTAATATATATAATTGTATATACAAACATAATATCTTTAAATGCAAAATCAGATTTACGTCATTAACTTTTATATGACAAATTCATTCATAATGAAATAAATAGCATAAATTATTTCAGAAAAATAAAGTAGAAACATAATTAATTTGTCATGAATAAATCGTGACAATATATGATTTGATAATTGATGCGATAATTGAAATCGATAACAAATAATATGAATTTAATTTCATTAGAAAGAATCATCGAAGAAATTGAAGAAAAATTTAAACGAAAAATCACAAGTTTTCAACCATGCTCCGATACCACATGTAAGACTTAATGGAGTTTTAAATTATCTTGCAAGGACTTCACCACATTTATGTTTCAAGTTATTGATATCATACAAGAACATTCTTTAAGATTAAGTTCTCTAACTTTTACAAGAACTCCTAACAAGCATTAAGAGTTCTATAACTTTTGCAAGAACTCGCATCATAAATTATGTAAAAGAAATCGAAATGAAAAAC
>NW_021427947.1:0-246 GCF_001605985.2 Dendrobium catenatum
AGGGGGTGGTGGCCTTTTTGGCCGTTTTTGCTCTTGTTGTCTTTGAGGAAGAGTTGGTTGATGTTGAGTGCGAGGAGGATGTCTGTTTATCCTTGGAAGTGTTAACATTCAGAGAAATGTTGGGGTCTTGTGGTTTTCCAGCCGGATCCCCCAGAGGTGAGGAATTCGGCGGTTGACTCGTGTTCTCGTTATCAGCAGCCAGCTCCTGCTCGGATAAAGCAGCAAATTTGTTGGTGGTAATGACAG
>NW_021427948.1:0-220 GCF_001605985.2 Dendrobium catenatum
CGGTTTTTTTCTGTTTTCTTTTTGCTGTACTTGTAATCCTTTGTTCATTTAATACATGGGCTCTTTAGCCCCGAGTTTACCCAAAAAAAATTTAGCTCATCAACAATTTATCTAATTGAGTAGCACACCTAATATATGCATATAACATATAAATAAAAGCTAGTTATAGATTTATAAAATATAAATAAAAAATATGAATATATAAATTTAAAATTAGCCT
>NW_021427949.1:0-428 GCF_001605985.2 Dendrobium catenatum
AGGAGAGGAGCGACCCGACTCAGAGACATGTTCACGGACATTAGAAAGTCTGGGCAGCTTCCTAATTGGATTGGAGAGGGCGTTTGGGCTGATTTGGATAGTGCTTGGGCTACCCCTGAGTTTATAAAAATGAGAGAGCAGAATAAACAGAACAGAGCCTCTGACTGCGGCGGTTTAGGAAGCACTCTTCATACTGGTGGATCTGTACCTCATACGGAACATAGGCGACGACTGGTAAGTGTTTTGAATTGGTTTATTACAGATATTTATGTTAGTATAACTAAGCATCAAATTTTTAGAAAGAGCACCTTGATCGGGAGCCAACACCATTGGAGTTGCATACAAGAACTCATCAACATCAAGCTGACCATCAGTGGATTAATGAGAAGTTTAAGAAGGCTCATGTGAGTAAAATTTTTTGGAGTTTT
>NW_021427950.1:0-213 GCF_001605985.2 Dendrobium catenatum
AAAAGAATTAATTTAGTTTATCGTACTACAAAAAATGGCATAAGCAAATTCGGCGTTGAGGATTTCAATTTCAGAATTTCATGCCTTATGTCATTTGCTGTTCTACCAGCAATTGTACTAGACCCAGGTTCAAATTTATTACCTCTGTTCGGTAAGCCAATAATCAACGCTATTTCTTCAGAAGTGAAAGTTAGACTTCGGCTATTAATAACA
>NW_021427951.1:0-365 GCF_001605985.2 Dendrobium catenatum
GACCGGGTTACCTGCATCCGGAAAATATAATGCTGAAGCCTCCTCATTTGGAGGAGGGCTTACAAGAAGACAAAGAAGGAAGAGAAATGCAGAGCTACGCGCTCAACAACTGCCAGTACCAGTCCATCCCTCCAACCTATCAGCACAAGAACCAGAGATCAATATTCCCAACCAGAATAGGTTCACTGACCTGAGGTGGATAAAGAAAAATAGCTCTTCTTGTGAGCTCAAACGATCCTTCTGGGAGCATCGACCTGAAGCCCCGACCCCTCAAAAGATGAGGGAGCCTGAACGTCTATCTGCTCGAGTACATCGAGTACTGAAGATGGTTAAAGAGAAGGGGCTAATGAAAAAGAAGTTTCAAA
>NW_021427952.1:0-479 GCF_001605985.2 Dendrobium catenatum
GCAGTTCACAGATTAGCAATCAAACCGGATGTAGCATCCGTCAAGCAAGCTCCAAGGAGAATGAGATTAGAGATTGAAGAACAGGTGATCGCAAAAACAAAGAAATTCATACAGGCAGGCTTCATCAGAGAAAAAAAGTATGCTGATTGGATCGCAAATATCGTCCCAGTGAAGAAGAAGAATGGATAGATTCGTGTCTGCATTGACTTTAGGGACCTCAACAAGACATGCCCAAAAGATGACTTTTCACTCCCTGTATCCGAACTCCTAGTGGGCAACACTTCCAACTACGACATGTTCTCCTTCATGGATGGATCGTCAGGATACAATCAAATCAAAATGGCGCCCAAAGATGAAAAGCATACATCGTTTAGGACGCCCATCAGGATTTTCTGCTACACAGTCATGCTCTTTAGCCTGAAGAACGCTGGTGCCACGTACTAGCGGGCGATGACTCACATATTTGATGATTTGATACA
>NW_021427953.1:0-1521 GCF_001605985.2 Dendrobium catenatum
AAAGAATAAATCATTTAACAAAAAAAATAAAACCCAAAAATACCTCAAACTCTCTAAACCACATCTCCCAGACTTCTTTCGGGACTTTCTTCGAAGAAACATAAGGAGCGTCAAACCTGCTCCGTATGATGTCCCGTATTTTATGTGTCGGTTGTTTTTATTGGTAGAACCTAAAAAAATAAAGTTATATGAAACAATTATAAAATATAAAATAAAAATATTTGTTAGTTTAAATAAATAAAAGAGAATGTACGTACATGTCATCCTCAGGTGCTATCAAAATTCTACCATCTGTCTCCTGCTCTGTTGCAGCTGCTGTCGAAGGTCCAGCTGCTGTCGAAGGTCCAGCTGTATTGGGATGATGGGGTGGTGGGGGATAGTATGGTGGAGCATATGGTGGAAATAGATAAGTAGGAGGGGCACCAGCATACGGTGGGGGTGTGTAGTATGGGTAGAAAGGAGTACTCTGCCCTGGATCTGGTGAAGGAAATCGGGGGTCTGGTGAGTAAAACTGTGGGCTACCGCTTCCATGAGTGGGTAAAGGCTGTGTATCAGGCTGAGGCTGTGTAGTAGGATGAGGCTGTGTAGTAGGCTGAGGCTGTGTAGCAGGCTGAGCCGAGGTAGTCCCCTCAGTACGTACTGGCCTAGGTGGTCCAGCTGTAGTGATCTTCTTAGCGCGTCTGTTAAAAATATTTTTTATCAATCCTCTACTAGGCTCCTCACTTGAAGCCATCTGCACATAAATAAAATATTAGAAATATGAGTTATAACAAAAATTTAATCAAAAATAATGCAGTGCAGTAGCTAAAAAAAATACAGTCAAGTAAAATACAGGGGAGTAAAAAATAAAGCAGTGTAGTAGCTAAAAAAATGCAGTAAAGTAAAACGCAGGGAAGTAAAATAAAATGCAGTGCAGTAGCTAAAAAAAAATTAAGTTATCTTATATTGTTAACTCATCATTTGTTGATTCACTTACATAAGATGATACACTCCCATTACTATCAGATTCATCATTACTTTCCTCTATGGTTAGATTTACCTCCTCTAACTATAACTCACTCTTATTAATTCTGATTTGGTCATCTACATTGATTGGAAGATTTTTTAAATTAGACATAAACTCTCCTTGATGTGCTGATGGTATTGAGGTGGTTTTCTTAATTATTCCCCTAGGTTCTGTCTTCATAACTATTATCCTTGAATAGTTAGCATAATAGACTTGAGTTGCATGACTAGCAATGATGAAATGATCAAACTTTGCATATCTCCTAGCCCGCTTTACTTCTGTTATACCGTATATTGGATGAACTTTCGTGCCTCTATTTGGTACTGGTTCAAACCATTCACAATTGAAGAGATACACAGTATTCCTCTGACCGGGATATTCAACCTCTAATATTTCTTGTAATACCCCGTAGTATTCAGAATCATCCCATATATGGGTGTTCCCTCTTACACATATGCCTGAATTTTCTGTCTTCCTTCCTTCACACCAATTTTTTGTTTGGAATTTATAACCAT
>NW_021427954.1:0-1038 GCF_001605985.2 Dendrobium catenatum
CAAATCAAATTAACTCAAATTGAATTCAATTTCAATGACTCTGATTAACCCGTTTTGACACGTCATAAGTATATATATAATAATAATTGACACGTCATAAAAAATTATCTTAATCGGACACGAATCTCGATGCAAAATCAAATATGAAAACTTCAAAAATTAATTCGGAGACCATCCAAACTCCGATTTCAGCAAACTTACAGTCGAACTGAGCGTGTCACGAATACAAACCCAACGACACCAAGATCAACCCAATCTGAGCCCAAATGAGTCCGAATCAAGGGGTCAAAGCACTGTTGGAAGGTTCAGACCGCAATTTGAGTTACCAAACGGTCTCCGATTTTGACGAGCTTATACTCGAATCGAACGGCTCGACAAGAAGAATCCAATGAACCCAAGATTACCGAATTCCAAAATCAATTATGTCTTCAAATGTCCAACTAACGGTCCACGGTCAAAGGGTTTAGCAACAACCCATAACCACCCACTCTCCCTCTCCCTCAACCCAAAAACCGCCTCTCCTCTCATACATGACACATCCAAGCCTCCCTCCTCTCATACATGACACGTACAAGCCTCCCTACTCTCTCGTGATGAACCTAAGCCGAAGCACTACCTCCTCTCGACGAGCAGCAGTTGTCGCACGTCGTCGCCTCTTCTTCCTTAGCCGACGCAAAAAAGACATCCTAATCTTGGGTAATTTCTTCTACATCCTTTCCATCTTCTTCTTCTCTCATTCTTGTTTGATGTCTTCTTGTTGCGACTTCGAAATTTGGATTGTATGAATGTTCTTTTAATTGTTTCTTTTTGTACAAGGATGAGGAATATATCAAAAGAATTTCTTGAAATCTTGGTTTTCTTTTCTCTCTTGATGTTTTCATGGGTTATTTAGATTATTAAATTAATCTAAAAAAAAAACTCATTAATTAACTGTAAAGAAACTCTAAAATCAGCGGAATTTTTCTTCTTCTTCTTTTTGAAATTAAAGAATCAGTTGTAGATTTGTTTGATCTATTGTTTGTTTTATGTTTCTATCTT
>NW_021427955.1:0-313 GCF_001605985.2 Dendrobium catenatum
GGGAATGGATTGCTTATGATGAGGTGTTCTCCTCAGTGGTTAAGAATTCCTCGACCCGTGGTTATTTGGCACTTGTAACACAATATGATCTGATTTTGGAGCAGCTCAATCCAAATATTGCAAAAGCAGTTAACGTTGTGAGCAGATTCATACATGATATAGAAAGGAGTCATTAGAAAGTTGTGAAGAGTATCATGAGGTATCTGAAGGGTACAATTGATGCAAGTTTGAAGAGGTAGTTACCACAGCAGTTATGTAGGACTCATGACTGATTGTCCATTTGTTTGAAGAACTATGCTATGCTTGATCCCTT
>NW_021427956.1:0-296 GCF_001605985.2 Dendrobium catenatum
GGTCACATTACCGGCGGTTTTCTGGCGGTTAAACATGGCGTCGTCTGGTTCGTAGACCGCCGGACGGCTCCGTTAGACCGCCTGTACATTAACGGCGGTGGATGGCGGTTAAAGCTGTCGGTCTTACCGATGGTTTAACTCGTCGGGAGTCCATCGTATAACCGCCGGTATTTACCGGCGATTTAATAATATAACCGGCGGCTTATCTTGTCCGTCCGGTATCATAGTTTCCGACGGCTAAACCGCCGGTTAGTCGCCAGAAACCTGTAGCACCTGAAAAAAAATTGACAGCATCC
>NW_021427957.1:0-406 GCF_001605985.2 Dendrobium catenatum
CTTATGATTTTGAAACAAAGCTCTGATACCACTTGTTAAGAAACTTTTTTAATATGAATTAGGATGTTAAGCCTAATTAAATGTCCCAAGGCTAACCAAGAGGGGGGGTAAATTGGCAATTTAAAAATTATACTTATACTCTTGAATTTTTAAAAAACCTTTTAATTATTTATACAAGTTAAATTTAAAGTTTAAAAATTAAACTTTTCAACCAGAGTAAACAACTTACAATGAAATTAAATGCGGATTAAAAATAAGAAAGAACACAGCAGATTTATAGTGGTTCGGTCAAACCTTGACCTACATCCACTCCCCGGAGGCACCCTCCGAGTATTGCACTAATACCACAAAGTGACTCTTCTTTTTCACACACAGCAAGGCGGAGAAGCCTGTACAAAATCACTTT
>NW_021427958.1:0-483 GCF_001605985.2 Dendrobium catenatum
TTTTCTTCCATGAAATCGAAATCAGCGACCGAAGGATTGCGTTGGAGCTGTGTTGGTTGTTCGTGCGTGTTGGAGGAACAGAGGAGCGACGAGGCCGGTATGGTTGCCGACCTGCTCATAATTCTCTCCACCGAATGCATGAATTTAACACATAAATCATCCATTCGATCAAGTGATTGCATCAGTTGAGCTACCCAAAGGGGTTCATGGCGTCGATCGTCGTCGACCGTCCATCTCTTTCGGTGATGATCTTCGTCGACCGCCCATCTTATTCAGCGTCGATCTTTGTCGACCGCCCTTGTTCTACGGCTTCGAACGTCGTCGACAGCCGATCTTCTTCCGCAGTTCATCGATCTTCACAAGCTCCATGCTCTGATACCAACTGATGTAGTGGATCGTCGGAAGATGATACCTGCAAGAAGGATTTTATGATTTTCCCAATCCATGGAAGAAGAACAAGAAGCTTTCAAAGCTTTCTAATGG
>NW_021427959.1:0-732 GCF_001605985.2 Dendrobium catenatum
GTGCCCAATCAAGATAATTTTTGCATAACGTATCAAGCATAAATTTTCAAATTTATATCTTCCTTAATGAGAATAAAATTCTCAATCAGCAACTTTTTTATCATTTTATTTGGAAGAAGAAAGATAATTTTCATCCGAAAATGATGCACTTAATTTATAACTATTTGTGGACATGCGAAATTTTAAATAAATGAAATGGTATTAAGATTATAATAAATAACATAAAAAAAGTATAATATTCTATAAAACTCTAAATAATGGGTGCCAAAACGAGTTGACGAATTAATTTCGGATCAAACTTTAATCTAAGAAACCACATCCATCCCGATTAATAAACATGTCAAAAATCAGACATGCTAGCAATCTGAAGATTCGAACTAGACCTATTAACTTGTTTTAGTTTTAAAAAAATTATAAGTTAAAAAACTTTTTTTATAACATATTACCTATAAGTTTATGATATTTATTAAAAAATAAGAAGGTTAATCCACAGGTTAAAAAGTTTAGGGCCGCTTTGGTTGAAATGAAAAGTAGAGTAAAATATTTTGAATATATGAGTTTTGAAAATTTTGGTATTTGATTGAAATACAAAATAGAGAAAAGTAAAGTAAATATAGTGTATACTATATATTATTTTAGTTTATTTTTGAAGTAATCAAACTTGTCCAGTTTTCAACGATAACCATTTGAACTACAAGCAAACCCCACTTAGCTGCAACTTACCACTGTCGC
>NW_021427960.1:0-205 GCF_001605985.2 Dendrobium catenatum
ATCCATGGCTAACCTTGGGAATCGTAACACTACTGAATGTTATTCAATTTCACGACCTCCCTTGTTTGACAAATTACCTTTTGATTTCTAGAAAACCCGCATGTCAATGTTTTTACAATCTACTGATTATCGCATGTGGATGCTTATCAAAGAAGATTACTCTCCACCTCATGAAATTAATGGTGTTAAAACTGAAGTTGCTTTT
>NW_021427961.1:0-866 GCF_001605985.2 Dendrobium catenatum
AACCGTCATTGTACTGTCACCCATCCGCCGATCGTCGCAAGACCTCCGCTCTGCAGCCATCGACACACCACTCTGACCACTGTCGCCCATCATCCATAGTCCCTCCCTCCTTCGTCGCCCACAGACCACGATGAGCCCGACCACCGTCACTTGGCGACTACAGCCTCTCCGAGCATCGTCGTTCGACTACAATCCCTCTAACCTCAGTCTCCTAACTACGATCCTTTCGCCCTCCATCGCCTAACTACGGTCCTACCAAACAAACGAACATACCAACATTCTATTGAGAATTTCTCTCACATCATTGAATTAATCTTCAATTATGTAATGTACTCTATATTTTCTACATTTAACCAATGACTTCATCTGATGAAGGGCATCATTTGTAAGTAGCAACAAACACTAGTGGATTCATTTCAACCTGATGAGAACTCGTGGTTTTTCTTCCTTTTCAGGATTTTTCACGTAACAATTTTGATGTCTCTTATAACTCTCACACTACTCTCTCTTTATCTATATATGTGCTAGTTCATTATTCAAAAATCAAAACTAAGATGTTAAACTTTTTATCTCTCTCCTTCCGTGAATATTCCAGCCCACAATAGGGTCAAAACACTCAGTCTCTAAAATAATATACATTACATTATAATTTTTACGAAAAAAAAAAGCATAGCAAAATATGCTGACGTACTGAATTGAAATATTTATCATATCAAATACTTACATTAAATATTCTCATATAAATTTTATTTCATGAAAAAACTCATACGCTGCCACCGAATTTACGACCGATTATCCTCTCAATAAAATTTTTTTAAGTTAATTCTGATCAAAATTCATATTAATATGATATTAACATTAATCAA
>NW_021427962.1:0-4593 GCF_001605985.2 Dendrobium catenatum
GTTTAGTAAATATGTCGGCTACTTGATCTTTTGTAGATATTGGAAGAATGTTGACAGTTTTTGTGTCTATATGATCTTTGATGAAGTGATGATCAATCTCTATATGCTTAGTTCTGACGTGAAAAACTGGATTATTGGCCAATGCTATTGCGGATGTGCTGTCGCAGTAAAGTTTTGTAGGAGAACTGAGGGAGATGTTGAAATCCAGTAGCAATCTTCTCAGCCAGATAATGTCCATTAATGCTGCAGCTATGGATCTATATTCTGCTTCAGTAGACGATCGTGCTACTGTGTGTTGTTTCTTGACGCTCCATGAGATGAGTGTGTTCCCAAGAAACGTACAATAACCGGATGTGGACCTTCGTGTGTTCTTGTCGCCGGCCCAGTCTGCATCCGAGAAGGATTGTAGTTCTGTTGTTCCCTGCGAAATGGGAAGTCCAAAAGTAAGCGTGGCGTTAACATAACGTAATAGACGCTGTAATAATTGAAAATCTGTAGGCATTGGATTGTGCATTTGTTGACACAGAGAATTGACTACAAAGGATATATCCGGTCTAGTTAATGTTAAATATTGTAAAGCTCCCACGAGGTGCCTGTATAGCTTTGGATCGGAACCCAGCACGGTGGAAGCCTGCGAGTCCGATAGTTTTGTCTGAGAGGGATTCGCCAGATGCTTGCAGGTCTTCATTCCTGCATTTTCAAGAATTGTTATGGCATATTTGCTTTGAGATAAAAAGAATGAGTGAGGATGCCTAGTTATCTGAATCCCAAGAAAACTGTTTGCATAGCCTAAGTGTTTCATATCGAATTTGTTTCTGAGTTGCTCTAGCGTTGTGTTGATCATTTCTGAGCTATTTCCTGTGAGTAAAATATCATCTACGTATATAACCATATATAATTGCACATTATCTTTGTTCCAAATGAACAAGGAAGTGTCTGCTTTTCCAGTTATAAACCCAATGTTGTGAAGATGATCATAAAGAGTTTGAAACCAAAGTCGCGGAGATTGCTTCAATCCGTATATGGACTTCTTCAGTTTGCATACGTAGTGAGGATAAACATCATCCTCGAAACCTTTGGGCTGCTTCATAAGTATTGTTTCGTTCAGATGACCATGCAAGAATGCGTTGGTAATGTCAAGCTGGTGCACAGGCCAATTGTTAGTAATTGCAATAGTAAGAAAAGTTCGAATTGTAGGAAACTTAGCTACGGGACTGAACGTTTCCAAGTAATTTATGTCGTATTGTTGTGTATTGCCTTGGGCTACAAGTCTTGCTTTAAATCGTGCCACAGTTCCATCCGCATTGTATTTTGTTCGAAAAGTCCATCGACTGCCAAGTACAGAGGTCTGTGACGGTATTGGTACTAAGTCCCTGGTTCCTTGCTTTTGTAGAGCATAAAATTCATCAGCCATCGCTTTCCTCCAATGACTATATTTGCTTGCTTCTTGATAGGTAGTTGGTTCAACCGATTGATCTGAATCTGCAATGTTTTTCATATGCATCAAATTTAGTCGTTGAGCCGGTTTAAGAGTACCTGTTTTTGATCGTGTAGTCATGGAATGATGAGGATGGAGAGGTCTTGGTTCAGAATATCCATTGGCAGTGAACTTCTCAGTAGTGAAATTTCTAGGAACAGGGGTAATGACATTGGGTAGACATTTTGTGACTGGATACGTTAATTGAGAGTAACCATGGCTGGAGTTTTCGGTAGCATTTGACAGATTCGGAGTTGGTTTTATGCTTTGGACCGGAACCATGAGCGATGGTTGTAAGACCGAAACCTGCGGTGTGGAGGTGCAATTTCCTGAAATCTGAAAAGGAAATTTAAGTTCATCAAATATTACGTGACGAGAAATAACTATTTTATTGTTAGTAAGATCCATGCACTTATATCCTTTGGATATAGATGAATAGCCCAAAAATACACACTGCCGAGAGCGAGGTTGCAACTTGTGTCTTTGTGCGGAAGGAATCCATGGATAGCAAGCGCACCCAAATACTTTAAGAAAATTGTATTCAGGTTGTTTATGATATAACATTTGTAACGGAGAACTGAGATGGTTTGTTATGGACGGTAGCCTGTTGATGAGATATGAGGCTGTGAGAACCGCATCTGGCCAAAAAACATATGGCATGGAGGCAGCATGTAATAGAGTTCGTGTAGTCTCTGTTAAATGCCTATGCTTGCGTTCTGCCGATCCGTTTTGTTCTGGAGTGTAAGGGCAGGAGGTTTGTTGTTGGATTCCCTGTGATGAGAGATAGTTTCTGAACTGAGAGTTAACATATTCTTTACCTCCATCTGAGCGTAAGCATTTAATATAATGATTTGTTTGTTTTTCAACTAAAGTTTTGAATTTAACAAAGATAGAAAACACTTCAGACTTATTGCGCATAGGAAAAACCCAATTAAATTTGGAAAAATCATCAATGAAAACGACATAGTAGATAAATCCTTGATGAGAGGGTACAGGAGAGGGTCCCCAGACATTAGTATGAATGACTTGTAAAGGGATTAGAGATCTAGTAGTATGAGTGTCAAAAATAAGTTTGTGACCTTTAGAGGTTACACAATTTTCACAAAACGAAACATTCTTTGGTAAATGCAGATGTTTATTAGAGTTAGAAACTAAGTGCATGATTTGGCGATTGGGATGTCCCATTCGCTGGTGCCATAGTGAGGCACTGCTGGTTGAAGCGGTAAGAGCAGTCTTGACCGTTTTGTAATTGCCTGATCTGACCGGATACAGACCTCGCCTACTTGGTCCCTTCAGGATTATTTGATTTGTCTGCAAATCCTTAATAACAAATCCATGAGAATCAAAATATACAGATACGTTATTGTCTTTGGTTAGATGAAATATAGATAGTAAGTTGTGTGATAAGTTTGGGACGTGAAATAGAGATTGAAGTTGTAACTTACTGGTAGGTGTAGGCAGGATACCTTTGCCGGAATGAGCAATCGGTATGTTTCTGCCGTCACCTATGGTAATGTTATCGTTACCAGAGTAGGACGCTGCTTGAGATACGTTGTCAAGCGAGTGAGTCATGTGTGCAGATGCTCCCGAATCCAGATACCAATCTTGATTATCGGTATCAGTTGCTGCGAGCATTGCGCGAGAGACGGGATTCTGAGTTTCTGGTGGATTAACTGTTAAATTTGAGCGATGCCAACAATTATTGGCAGTGTGCCCACGTTTATTGCATATTTGACATTGCGTGGGCTGGTCGTTATTCGATCTTGATTGTTGATATGAATTTCTTCCTCTTCCTATGCGTCCGCGTCCACGCGATGTGTAAAGGGCGATGGAAGAATCTTGCAGAGTAGTTGTTTTAAGTGTTTCGGCCTGGATATTTATCTCCTCACTTATTAAAAGTGAGTATAAGGTATCAAGATCTATCGGATGAAGCATGGTACGTATGGAGGTTTTAAACGCGTTGTACGCAGCTGGAAGTCCGTTTAATGTATATAGTGTGATATCTTCTTGATCCAGAATCATTCCCGCAGCGGATAAATTGTCTACGATGGTCTTGATCTGTGTAAGATATTGCGCCATGGTTTGATTTGCCATCTGTACATTGTGTAGCTCATTTCGCAGCTGTATTACCCGCGATCTGTTCGACGACTGAAGACGCCGTTCGATGGTAGCCCAGATGAGCGAGGTAGATTCAAGGTTGATTACGTAGGGTAGAATGGATGGTGAGATGGTCGAGCAGATTGCTGCCGCCAGGTTCTAATCCACAAGAATCCAATCGCGATATTTGGGATTCAATTCTTGATGCCCTTCCGGTAGATCAATATGTCTTGGCGGTGGAGATGCCGAAGGAAGAAGAAAATCGGAAAAACCATTGGCCGTGAGGAGTTTAAGGATCTGAGAACGCCATACCGAATAGTTATCGGCTGTTAGCTGCGTCGAGACAATGATCTTGATATTGGAGATGACGAATTTGAGAGCCGCTGGAATATTGAAATCTCTGGCGATCGTTTCTTGATGAGCAGAAGCGAGAGAAGAAGAGGAATCCTCCATTTTAGACGATAAATCCGACAGTTTCTGTCGGGAAAGACGAATACGGAAGACAGCACTTGTCAAGAACGAAAAAGAAACAACGAGCCTTGCTCTGATACCATGAAGACAGAGGTAAATCAGAACATATTATTGCTTTTGTGTATATTACAGCTGATACATATAACATCTATTTATAGACATAGATGGTACGGTCACATGTACAAATACAGGTATATATACAGGTAGATAGCGTGTAGCCTTAATAAGAGGGTTGATCATTTCTACATAATATCAACCAAGATAAAACAAATAAGGTGAGGCTCCTCTTGATGGTTATATGGGGCTATCAAATTGATAAAGATTTTTTTTTTTAAATCTCTATTATATTTGATGACACATAGCCAATGGTGCGACAAAAGAGTTCATGCCACATAAGAAATGAAAGAATATGATGTTATGATTTAAATGAGATTGAAAAATAATTTCATCGTTTATGAAAGACATGTCAAATCATCGAAAAGAATTATTTGAAGCATACCTGAATTCAATGAAATGCAGAAGTGATGTCTTCGATCTTTCACGTTTGA
>NW_021427963.1:0-1090 GCF_001605985.2 Dendrobium catenatum
TAGGAAAGCTCGTGAAAAGAATAACGATAGCCTTCCAGCCTTCCAAATTAGTGTTGAGATAGAAATAAGGCATACAATATGCAAGAAAATAATTGCAACCTTCAAAATTTGCGGTTGGACAGAGAGGGGAAACTTGACAAGTGCTAAAGCAAAGAATTTAATTCACAAAGAAATTAGCATTAGGGGTTAATACATATATACATACATGTATGTATGTTTGTGTTTATGTATGTGTATATAGGTTGAGGGTATCAAAGAAATTATTGTAACATTATAAATTAGTGGATGGAGATTGAATGAGTCTGAAAGTAAATATTGTATTGAGTCTTGTTATTTTTCTTTATCTCTCGTCTCATTCTTTTTCTATATATCGTTAACTAATTTGTGGCATCAAATTTCCTTTTCTTGCACACTTTGCCACTTTAATGACTCTTTTGGCTTGGTCAATCTCTTATTTTGCGTACTTTTCATCATTAAAATTGTTGTAATAGGTGTTACTTATTTACATTATTGTCGACTTTTTCATACCATTTGATATTATATTTCCACTTCTATCACAAGAAAACCTTACCTTCATGATGTGTGTGAACACCCAAGCTTTGAAACTTCCAAATACTTCATATATTGTTAAGTCATTGATTTTATACTGCCACCTTTATCACAATAACAATCATGAAGCTCTAGCTCATTTAACATACGATGATTTGACGTTCAACGTTGAAATCTCTAGATTCTTCATTGATCGTTCAATCACTGGCATTATCATTAGCCCTTTTTAATGAGTGTTGACCACCTCAACCATACCATAATTCTTACATACGTTTGGGTGTGCTTAGAGCTGTACATGAGCCAATTTTGCCTCTACCACTGTATTGGTCACCCTCCAACTCTTCAATAAAGAGTTCTTGTAGCCATAGTAAATAATGCTAGACAAATATGGTAATTAAATTTTTCTCCCATTTTTAGTTTATAAGCACATGTCTATTTAATTGACTTATTCTATATATATGTGTGTGTGTGTGTTATATTGGGACACATGACTCCTTTCTTTAGTAATTAATGCATCATAAGAAACATATTATAGGCCCTA
>NW_021427964.1:0-301 GCF_001605985.2 Dendrobium catenatum
GGCAGCGTTCTTCCAATCTCTCTTTTTTTTTTTTTTTTCAAATTTGGCAAACGTGCTCTCAAAATTGATCCCACCTTAAAGCGACTGGAGACCGGAGACGAACGCCCGTGCACAAACTTGATAAAGTTGCAACAACTGGTGTTGATACTTTCCTTCATCTTGTAAAACACAGATTTTTTTTTTTTGGGGAAGGAGCTTGAGCTGCACGGAGCTCGGAGCACGTGAACAGGATGTCAGGATCCTTGGGCGGAGCAAGATAAGGAGCTTGTTATGGAGTGGCTGAGTAATCCATCAAATGATC
>NW_021427965.1:0-658 GCF_001605985.2 Dendrobium catenatum
AATTAATAAAGGATTTAAGGTTGATGAATTTTAAAGAGAATTGATTGGTTGCTAGTTTTTAAGGTTACACTAAGGTTTTCAAGATTTTTAGATCAATTATTGAATTTTTAAAATTATTTAAATATTTTAATTAAAGGGGTTAAAATTATAACTTTTAGATTACTATTGGATTCCAAAATGTTAATATTATTCTTAAATATTAGACTTAAAGATGAGTAATTAGATTATAAGTATGCTAGAATTGGATTTTTTTTATATTATGTTAAGAATTTTTGAAGCTTTGACTTAATTTTGACTTAAAGTTGACCAAAAGTTGAGTTTATAATTTTGAAATATTTCAAGTTATTTGATATTTTAATTTAGACCAAAACTGGAGTTTAATGCCTTTGACTTTGCTCAATTTGAAATTTTCTTGA
This sequence comes from Dendrobium catenatum, assembly GCF_001605985.2. Classification (NCBI taxonomy): domain Eukaryota; kingdom Viridiplantae; phylum Streptophyta; class Magnoliopsida; order Asparagales; family Orchidaceae; genus Dendrobium; species Dendrobium catenatum. The sequence continues at coordinate 417 of NW_021427965.1, forward strand.
ATTAGTTATAATTTTTAAAAGTTTGTGTATTTATTTGAATTATTTAATTGATTCAATAAAAGGGGTTTAATGATTTAAATTCAAATGAACTTCAAACTTCTTGAAATCACCTCCAAAGATCAGATATGATCTAAAGAGGTGCTCTCAAGTGTTTAAGAATTTTTTAGAGTTTTATATTATTTTAGTTAATTAAATTAATTAAAAATTCATTCTTAATTAAAATTAAATTAAGGTTGGATTTA
>NW_021427966.1:0-329 GCF_001605985.2 Dendrobium catenatum
ACTGTCTGTCTTCCTACTGGATCTTCTTGGCTCCCTATAATATCCATCAGTGAGAGTAGAGATGGCAGTTGGTTTGAATTTTCTTTTACTATCTCTTTCTCTCAACTGACCTCCTACCCTAGTTTTAATAAGTTTCTGCCTTAAGGTTTCTTCTTCAATCTTATCACTGACCATTCTTTTGATTTTTCATAAGAATTCTTCTCTAGTCTGTGGAGGACCATCTGCACACCCTTGTACTATAGCCTTTACCAAATTCTGAATGTGTGTTTCTTTATTTTTTGTTGGCTCAGTTGCAGACTTTCTAACAGCAGTAGGGGTTGATCGAGCAA
>NW_021427967.1:0-215 GCF_001605985.2 Dendrobium catenatum
ATAAATAAATTATGCTCACACAAAAATCTCTCATAAATATCTAAAAAGTTTTAATGTGAGGTCAAGTTGTTGATCATGAATATAATCGAAGTAAAAAATTAGCTATGGTTTGAGGTAAGGTAACATAGTTGATTATTTTTTCTTTAGACAAAATTTATATACAAAATTATTGCATAACATTAAATATGGAGCATAATAAGCATATGCGTGTGGTT
>NW_021427968.1:0-351 GCF_001605985.2 Dendrobium catenatum
TGAGCACTGGTGGGTTGGCCAGCAGAAGGCCAAGTTTCAGGGCAGATTGAACTCTTTGATTACCTGGAAAGAGTTCACTGAGGTTTTTCGAGACTGGTTTGTTCCCCCTTCTGCACGACAGCAGATGCAGGAGACTTTTCTGAGGCTGGTTCAGGGGAACAAGACAGTGATGCAGTATGAGGCTGAGTTTACTGCATTAGCTAGGTACGCTCCGCAGTTGGTCAGCACTTCTGCTGAGAGGTGCTACAGATTCCTGAGGGGACTACGAGACACTTTGAGACAGCCCCTGATACCATTCCGAATTACTGATTTCTCTGAGCTTATGGAGCGAGCTCGTTTGATAGAGAATGA
>NW_021427969.1:0-273 GCF_001605985.2 Dendrobium catenatum
AACATCATTTGAAACCTTAACATTTCTATTAAATTTATACATCTTTTCCATTGCAGGCGTCTCTTCTACTTCCTCTTCAGAAAGCTTCTGAATTTTCTAGTCATCAGTGCGAAGTCGTCTTCATCCTCAGGTTGTGAGTGTTCAATCTCAGATTCCTCCACTTTCAGTGATATGTTCTTCTCCCTTCGTGGTTCACCTGTATCAATCTTTCTTTGGCTAACTCCTTGCTTATAAGTAATTAGCAAACCAAGAAGATTGTCAATAGAGTAAATG
>NW_021427970.1:0-330 GCF_001605985.2 Dendrobium catenatum
GAAATATTTTTATTTAAATCTATTTGAAAATGATTTTCATCCTAAATTATTATTTTAAAATATTAAATATACATATAAGTTATAGAAAAAAAATTTATCAAGTGTGAATCTCGATGCCACATTGAAAATTAAAATTTTTTGGAATTTAATTTAGATACATATGAAGTAAATTAACCAGGCCAAAAGTGATTAATTTCATGAATTAGTTTGATCAAATTTATAGTTGAATTGAATATCTCTATAATACAAGCCGAGCAAAGTCTAAAGTTATATGATACATGTTAAAATAAGCCCAAATCCAGTACTAGAGATGTGGTAGGAAAGTTTGGA
>NW_021427971.1:0-2068 GCF_001605985.2 Dendrobium catenatum
TTGTCCTACGGGATAATGTGATCGTACTCTTTGCATTTGAACCACACGAGCAGAATCCTTTCGGAGACCCACAACCTTCTATCTGCTTGTATGAGTGTTGCACATCCGATGGCGTGGTGTTGTAGTTGTGGACACCTTCTGTCTGCTCATATGAGTGTTGCAGATCCGGTGGCGTGCTAGTCTTGATATTGACTCCCCCCTTTTTCATTCACTAGGGATGGTTTTTCTGAATTTTGGAGTCAATGACTGTTGATTTGAGGAGAACTCCTTTTAGGATCTTAAGTGTAGTAGACTTGTTATTTCCGATGTTTGTGGGTACCAGATCTATTTTCTTCTTAAGTATAGAACTAAAAAGAGACTTTGGAACACCAGGAAGTTTGGTTCTAATTTATTCAAACATTTCCTCCTTTCTGCCAGGGAGTGTCCTTTTCATACTTAGAGTCGTCATTGTACTCAACGCACTTGTAGATCTTGGTTACCGTCATTATAGGTAATATTCGTACTTGTGTCCACAGTGATTTATTGTACTTTCAATACACTGTTGTTATCCACAAGTATCCATTTGCAGGGACACATTGTATCCGCTACGACCTCCTAGAAGTATTCGTAGGAGAGTCATTTTTGCCTACATCGTGTCCACCTTTCACCAATCTCGGGTGGGTTGATTGTACTTGTTTATAGGGGCAGCTCTTTGACTATTGATCTCCAATGTTTCCCTCTCAATCAACAGGCACTTGTTTGTATTGGAGATCATATTAGCACATATGGCAGTCGTATATGAACTCTGCAACTTGTTATTGTTGTTGGCCAATATAGTTCATTTGACCTCGTAGGGATCATCGTAGGAGATACTTATACTTGTGCCTACAGTGGTTCGTTGTCCTTACGAACCCGCTGTTGTTATCCACAAGTTACTTGTGTTTGCTGGTTGAAACTGTTGTATCCACTACGACCTTCTAGATGTATTTGTAGAAGAGCAGTTGTCCCTACACCATATCCACCTTTCACCAATCTCAGGTGGGTGTTTTGATGTATTTGCTTGTAGGGAGGCGGATTCTCTATCATTGGTCTCATGTATCGCCATCTCAATCAACAGGCATGGCGCATTTGACTTCGTAGGGACTGTTGTAGGAATTCGTGCATCGAGGTCTTATAATGTACTTTGAGTCACTATCGACTGTATGAATATTCTTGTAATTTGAACTCGCTCGCACATGATTCAAGCTTTTCCCTTTGTATATGTTTGAGTTCGAGTTAAGTTTCATTTAGACTTGAATTCATCAAGTTCACAAGTCCCCACTTGATGTCGTATAACCTGAGTTCAAGTGCGAGCTCGAAGTACATGTTCAAATTGATTGTCCAGGGTCCTCTGAAGTTCTTTACAAGTTCAATTTCATATTCGTATTGACTTGATTTTGGTTTAAGTTTGATTTTATCTCATTTGGTTTTGACCTTTAGAAATCATTTAGATTTTGTTCTAAATTAGGTCCACAAGTCTACTGTTCATCGTACAGGTCCTCTGCTCATTTAGTTCTAGTTCTGTGCACTTCTGTCCAAGTTCAGGTCTTTTGTATTGTTGCTCAAGCGGGGTCTTCAAATTGTTCAAGCTTTATGTACTTCAGTGAAAATTTCGGCAGCACCCCGGCATATTCCCCGTTTGGGGGAAAATAGGGGAGCTGGGCCTTCCCACCACGCTACTCGAGCATGTATGGTAGGTGTCCTCAGACACCGCGGTCGTAGTAATTTTCATCCCACCACGCAACAAGAGCGTGTATGGGTCCTTCAGCAGTACCCGTACCAGAACAGCAGTGACTCCCCACCACGCTACAAGAGCGTGTATAGGGCTTCGACACCTCGTCGTATCCTTCGCACCGGGCTCCCTCCTACCGTGCTACAAGAGCGCGTATAGGTGGTTCCCCGGTCCGCTGCAAACGTCGAGAATGAGATTTGGAACATCATACCTTTGCGTACCAGTCGTCGGCGGTGTCAGTGTCGAGGTCGAGGTCGGGAACCGTCCCCACCACGCTACTAGAGCGTGTATAGGGCTTATCCGCCTTGTCGTATGCTT
>NW_021427972.1:0-353 GCF_001605985.2 Dendrobium catenatum
TAGAGTTGACCAAAATGTTGACTTTTTGACTTTGACCTGATTTTGAGGGTTTGAAATTTTTGGAAATTACTAGATTTTAATCAGAGTCATTAGCCACTGAGTTTGATTGATTTATAATTTTCTACAATTAGTTATGATTTTTGGAAATTTGGGTATTTATTGGAATTATTAAATTGTTTCAATTAAGGGCCCTTTTAATGATTTGAACCCAAATGAGTCTTAGACTTCTTGAAATCAACTTCAAAGATCATAAATGATTTAAGGAGAGATCAGCAAGTGTTTAAATATTTTTTTGGGATTTTTAATAATTTTTAACTAATTAAAATTGATTAGACATTGATTTTAACTTAAAA
>NW_021427973.1:0-382 GCF_001605985.2 Dendrobium catenatum
TTGAACTCGAACAAGACATCGAATATCGAATGAATAGCATGAAATATGATAAGAATTATAATTTTGCCAATCACTATCATTAGTCATGCAAGCAAGGACCAATGTATAATAAATATGCTAACTTGATATATATGGGATGCTTATGATATATTGTCTAAAAACACAAGGCAATAAATCATAATGAGCTATAGTGAACATGATTGAATTTAAAATTCAAATGATCAAAAGGCTCAAATCAAGGTTGATTTGATCTTGACTTGAATCAAAATACCATATAAAACTCAAGGGTGATAAATATTCAATGTATATGAATGAATTTCAAATTAAAGCTTTAAAACGATCACATGCAACTATCAATGAACAAATTACCATGTAGATCATG
>NW_021427974.1:0-495 GCF_001605985.2 Dendrobium catenatum
AGAAAAGTAATATGCATGTCATCAATTAATCCCTTGATCGTAGATCATTCACTAGACATTTGAAGGTCTTAATGATGTTGGAATTATGCGATCTTGGGCTCGTTGGATTCGTCTCGTCAAGTTGCTTTATTCGACTATAAGTATGCCACGTTTGAAAACCGTTGGTAATGGTTCGAACCTTCAATTGATTTGGACGCATTTGTGCTTGGATTGGGTTGTATTTGATGTCGTTGGCTTCGTATTTTTTAGACGTTCAGTTTGACTATAAGTTTTCTAAAATCGGAGTTCGGATGGTCCCAATTTTAATTTCGGAAGTTTCCAACTTAATTTTTCCTCGAGATTCTTGCCCGATCAAGATAATTTTTCGAGGATGTATCAATGGTACCTTAGATATGGATGTAGAATGTCATGACGATGCTCTACGAGTTTGCCATAAGCCTTCTTTGCCAAAAATTATCAATTTTTTGTTCGGATAGGACCGATGAATGCTTCAGA
>NW_021427975.1:0-1242 GCF_001605985.2 Dendrobium catenatum
TGAGATGAACTCCCTTCACCACGTATTATAGAAGGCCTTGCTCCCGTCATCCCTAAAGGTCAGCCAGAATCAACTGATCCTACGTACATAGAGTGTCTTGGCGGATCTATAGGATTTGAACGTAATCCTGAATTATAAGATGTAGATCTCCTTGCAGGCTGCTCCATTACTGAAGTTCGTCCTCCTCGTCGAGGTTGCCAGCCAGTGGTATCAATATATACATATTGCTCCACTTGTCTTGTAAGTTCGACAATATCAGTATATCCTTGATTTATAGACCCCCCACTCTCCATCTGACCCGTAGCATATGATTCAGCAATTTTTTTGCTCCGCAAGAAGTAATCAACCTATAAATGCAAATTTATTAATAATTATAATATAATCAACTTGTATATGACGGAAGATTTAAATATGTACAAAATCACTTACCACTATCCTCTCCCCCAGTGACCTAGGATAAATTGTTTCTGGTGGATTTGTCGCCGCTTTAAGTAGGTAGATGGACGCCTAAGATTTGTACTATTGTAAATAATCTGATAACTCCTTCTAACCATCTCCCAATAGATGCGTGATGGTTGTAATTAGTGCTAATCTGTTATTCCATAACTCAATATATCCTCTATGATAATGAAGCCAATCTACCTCAGCTCGGCTTCTCCCATCAACCCGTCGAAATTCACGCTCCATGGGCTCAATCGTTCGAGGTTGAATGCCTCCAAATTGTCGCATCACCTTGTCAGGCAAATGCCACTCTACCTGTTTCCAGCTAATCAATGGGACACGAGCCATCCATAGGTTGTTCGCTTCATGGCATATTGCAGGCATCATGCCCATTATAGCATTCGAGTAAGGCATAAATATTGCCTGCGTTGAGAGATAAATTTACTAATTAATATTTACTAGGATGATATGGTAGATTTAAATTAGAGCTACCTGGCTAAGTTGAAGTCCATCCAGCTCATCTCTGTATGTCATCATGTTCCCAAGTGAAACTTCTCGCACTCTTTCTTCAGCCCACCTATAATAATTTTATATTTGTCAAATTAATCATTTTAACAAAAATACATCATAAGAGTTTTAGTGAATGTCAAATTACCTCAAAGCTAGGGGCTTTCCAATGATATCCCGTTGGTATGGAACTTGAAGTGTTGGCCTGCCAACATGTATCCGCTCCCAAGCACATACCTGCAACAGAGGTAGGCATCCATTGTCGTCCAATTCTTTGTCTAGATGGTACTTTCT
>NW_021427976.1:0-1102 GCF_001605985.2 Dendrobium catenatum
CTCTCCCCAGGTATTATAGTTGATAGGATAAAAGAATAATGTTTCATCCCAACCCAAGGTGGCATATTATATGGAACTAGAAGTATAGGCCAAATAATATATGTACTACTCATAATCTTGAATGGATTAAACCCATCACTAGATAAACCAAGATGAATATTACGTGGGTCCAAAGCAAAATCAGGGTATTGAGAGTCAAAAGCTTTCCATGCTTCTCCATCAGCTGGATTTCATAGTAAACCATCTACATTTCTGTGTTTAGCATGCCAAATCATCTCTTCAGCCGATTTCTTTGTTTTAAAAAATCTTTGAAGTCTTGGAATTAATGGAAAATATCTGAAAATTTTAGCTGACTTCATATGAGTTTTTTTCCCTCTAGAATTTTTCTTTATTATAGTTGACCATCTTGACGTTCCACATATGTGACATATATTCTGATCAGATCAATCTTTTCAAAATAACATACAATCTTTAGGACATGCATCTATCTTTGTATATCCAAGATTAAATGCTTTCATCATCTTCTTCACTTCGTACGTACTTTTAGCCAACAACACCCCTTCAGGAAAGGCATCAACCAATAACTCAAGTAGCATATCAAAGGATCTTGCCGTCCAAGAATGCAAACACTTCAAACGAAACAACTTCAATATAAAAGAAAGCTTTGAGAAGTTTTTACATCCAGGGTACAACTCTGCTTCTGCATCCTGCATTAAATTAGCAAATTTCTCATCATGATCATTTTCTTCATTGGTATTGAACTCATTCTACTCCATTGCTGTATTTTGAACTAGATCATTTGGACATAATATGTCTCTTAATAATCCATCCATATAATCTGTTCTTATATTCTCAGAAGGAGCTTCACCTTCATTTAACTTTGGTGTGCCCCTAGATGCGTCATTCATTGCATATTCATCTATAATACAATGCTCTTCCCCATGTTGATTCCATACAACATATCCAGGAAAAAATCCTTTAAAATTTTCCCTGACAAATTATTGCTTCGACTTGCAAACTCTATGAAATTGTTTACACCATTTACATAATCACGGCTCTACTTGACTTTTGTAATCCAACTCTTATCCATATTAAGACTAAA
>NW_021427977.1:0-263 GCF_001605985.2 Dendrobium catenatum
AAGAGCTCTGCTCAATGACATTAACTTATATGAAAGAGGTTGAGAGAATCCATTAAGGATATGTGACCTATATTAGGTTATATGTCAGAGCCCTTCACTATGATATTAACCTATATAGAAGAGGTCGGGAGAATCCATCAAGGACGTATGACCTATCCGAGGTTGTATGTCAAAGCCCTGCTCGATGACGTTAACCTATATAATAGAGGTCGAGAGAATCCATTAATGGCGTATGACTGTTTTGATTAAAATATATATATATA
>NW_021427978.1:0-536 GCF_001605985.2 Dendrobium catenatum
CATCTTCAACGAGTCCTTGCTGCCGCAAAAGGGAAAAATGATCGATGTGAAGTGAGCCGAGCACTCATTCCTCACTGATTTCTCATCTCCTCCTCTGCTTCCTTCTGATTTCTCTGGAACGATTACAAATTCGTCTCTCCGTCTAATGGCGGCCAGGTTCGAAGATCACGGCCAGCTCCAGCTCCTCGAAAGAGACGAAACAGAGGAGGAAGAAGACTGCTTCGAAGCCATTGATAAATGTGAAATTCCTTCGAGACTTGGCTTATTTTCATACACATTTGGTATTTTTCCTAGTTTGTCCCGATTTTTTCTGGTAAATTGTTCCAACAACGACATTAAGTTCGGGGGAATTATCGATCTGATACCACATTGTCGCCAGTTTTATATCGTTAACACAGATTTCCATCCAAATATTCCTCGTCAATTCCCTTAGCAACGAGAGATTGATCGGATACTTCAGAGACTCGATTCTGCATCTCTTTTTTCCTTTGTTTTTTGTTAAACCGGTAGGAGATCCACAGGATTGCATTACGCTT
>NW_021427979.1:0-247 GCF_001605985.2 Dendrobium catenatum
CTAGGTTACCCCCTCAGGACAAAGGCAAGCAATCCCAGTTCGAAGATTTAAATCCAGATTCTCCATAGCAACCAAAATTTCCTTTGATTCCTCTGGGTTTCGAGTCTGTCGTTCCTAAGGTTTATTACAATGTTCTAGCCCACCTTAGAAAGTTGCCAGCGAAATTAAGTATTTATGACACCCTCCTTCTCTCCAAAGAAATGAGGGAGCCTTTAATTAAAGCACTTCTTGACCCCGAGATTTGTTT
>NW_021427980.1:0-482 GCF_001605985.2 Dendrobium catenatum
CGAAACGATATAAAGAACTTATATTTAATTTCGCTTGATTTTGGAGCTATAAATTGCCGAAGAAGGTTTAAGTAAATTTTAACCTTTCTACCCATTTTGCCCTTCATGATTTAAAAGAAAACCTATTGAGAGAAGGGCACATGCGTAATTTGGCTTCCTAAAATTTCCTTAAGTCATTCTCACACCTAAGGGATCGAATACTTCGGTCCCTTGTGCGATTTTTTCGGCCGAGCGTGAGAGAGAGCGACGGGAAGAGGGGAGGAGGCGGCGGAAACTTCTTTCCGGACGGCGGCCGACGAGATTCCGGCGAGGAATCTTTAGGAAAAGCATAGGGAAAGCCTTGAGGTATGTTTTTCTTAAAAGAAATGAAGGATTTATTGAGTTTTCTTGAAAGAAAACTTTAGGGTTTGTGTTTTTTTTAGAAATTTTTTTAGGAAAGCTTTAAAGATTTCTTTAATCTATGTTTTCCCTACCTTACATGT
>NW_021427981.1:0-292 GCF_001605985.2 Dendrobium catenatum
TAGTAAAGTTATAAATACTATCCTGATGTAGAATATGATGTATTGCAAAATATTAAAAAATAAATTATGGTTTAAGAAAATATGCTAACATAGTATTAATTTAATGCTATTATCTTTAATTTTAAATTAATTTCATTCATTAAGGGACGAAATCATAATTTTTTTTAATGAAGGAACAAATTAATAATTTCAAAAATATGCTTCATATTTTTATAAAAAAATAATATTACTTTTTGAGATTTTATGTAAATTTTAAAACTGATGATAATTATTAAAAAATAAAAAACAACTT